>NC_136426.1:224709616-224947116 GCF_052849685.1 Lactuca virosa
GTTCGAATAATGAAATATAGTAAGAATAAACTTTTGTGGTAAAAAATGAAGTATGGGTTGAGATGAAACACTGTTATCATATTTTTTAATCCATTTTTAGAGGAAAAAATATAAGTAGGTTAGAGATCTTGTAATAAGTGTAAAAAGTTAAATTTATTTGGGTTTTATATATGGAAAATACATAAATTAGTTTTTTAATTGATAGTTGAATTGATATTGGTCGTAAAAGAGAATAGTATTTCAATCTATTCGCAATCGATATGATAAATCAAAATCTATTTGAAAAATTCACAAGCGAGACATACAAAATGGATGGCTCTTTTTTTTTTCTTTTTTTTTTCTTTTTTTTTTTTAGTTTAAAATTCTATTTTTTGCTTAAATTTAATAAAAGAAACTTATGCGAATAAGCCAAAATGTTCTTTTTTTCAAAAGATAATTCAATTAATTCAATTATAGAAATATCATGCGAATAATAAATCTTTTTATTTAATTGTGTAACCAAAATGCAAACTACATAAATATTTTAGAAATTCAAACAAAGTATCATCATTCTCTTTGGTTTATGGAACATGACTCAACCAACAATTTCATATAAAAGATATTTATCGGTATATTATAAATCAAAATTCTATTATTTATTAACAAAACAATGTTACCCAAATATAATGTTATTTATATTTTTCAAAGAATTCAATATTGTGGGATATTTAGAAAAATAACAATCTTCTTGTTTACAATAAATTTATATTTATTTTTCGAAAATGATATTTAAATCCAGAATGAGGCATTTGGAGTGACTTGAAATATAATGTTTATTTTTTTTTATTTGCAAAATATACTTGTCAATCTATCTAACCGTGTTCGGAATAATCACTTAAAAATGACTAATATCACTTATCAGATAAAAAAAACTATTATGAAATTTTAATAATGATTATAAAATTTGATTTACAATTCTAAAATTTGAGAAAATACCACATGTTTTTATTAAAATGCAAGAAATAATAATAAACTTTTCCATTAAAAGAGCTTAAATAAATGCATAATATTGATAATGTATTGCTCAAAATGTCAAATTTTAGGTAAATTTTGGAATCATGGTGGCATAACCAAATGTTTTAAGGTTGTATGGTGTGGTAAGGGGTTTAGAGTCCGTATGCCTATGTGACAACTATTAACGGTGCTAAACAGTGCCCCTCAACCAAAAATATTTTGCCAACCGTAATCTTCATAGGCAAACTTCCACTGATATCTATCTCTTCCTTTGCGTTCAAATTCACACCATTCTCTCTCTCTCTTCATTTTGCCGGCGGTAAACACAAGGATTACATCCTAACCATTTTTAAAAGTGACAAAAATGACAAAAATATCACTATCATCTTATGTGGAGTGTGTCATGGTTGGGCCTAAGACACTATGATAATTTAGTGTTAGAATAATCAACATGTTCGGTGATGCGCGTGCCAAACACAAGCAAAGGCCTTATTCTATTCTGTTGGTGGTACAAAGGTACAATTAGTGCCAAGGAATTGGTTGTACAAAGGTACTATAAGTGCCAAAGCACTAATCATATCTATATGTAAAATGGAATAAAGTTACTAGGAACAGAAATGTTAAATTATTCAAAAGCCTTAATTTTTTTAAGACACTGATAATTTATTTTAGTTGGTGCGCGTGCCAACCACAAGCAAATACCTTATTTTTTTTATGACACTATCAATATGTAGTGTTAGAATAATTAACTCTTAAGTATTTAGTTTTTGAAATGTACATTTAAAAAAATAATAAATAATTCAAAAAGTAAATATTTAGTTAACTAAAACGACTAGAATGAATATGAAAAAAATATTAAAGATAACTATTTTTATAGTTATAACTCGTACAAATTAGGATTATAACATTAAAAAAGAGCATTATATCACAAAAAACGGTGGTCTCAATTAAAGGAATTCGATAGTAAGGCTATCCGAAATGGTTTCTACGGATGCTTGTGGTGGGCATGGTGGCAACGAGCATGACTGTGCACACCATCCTGACGGCTTCGTTGTCATCGTGGTCATGGTGATTTGTGGTGTAGACCACGAGTGAGCACAACATTTCGTCACTCGGTCTTCTTCTTCTCTCCGTTATTTCATTCTCTTTTTCAAGTGAAGTATATACCAACACCATTGTGGTGGAATATGGTATGTGGTGGGATGTGGTAGTGTTATTTGCTGAAGTGGAAGGAAACCACGACCATGGTTAAGAGAGAATTTCAGGTTGTATTCCAACATTAAACAAAGATGATAATAGAGAAGGCAATTAATAGCGCTCAAATAAAAAATAGGAAAATTGAGTAATTTAACCACTTTTGTATTGTTTTTTAAAATAACTTCTTTGAAATCGTTTTTGAAAAATAATCATCTTGTCCGGAATGGACCATTTTAGAGCCTATGTCAGACTGAAGTTATCCGGCCTCACCCATTTCGAGTAATCACATATCATTCCAAAATCTATTCCAGAATGCATATTGAGATAATATCATATATCAGATTAAGTGGGCAAAGAAGATATGACATATGATTCCGATAAGTTGAAGGTTTTACGGGTGAAGTTTTTACTCCACTGCTTGTAATTGTTTAAAATTCTACTTATATTTGTAAACAAGTGAGTCCAAACACAAAGAAATGGTCCGAAGCATGAAAAAACGTGTCAAAAATGTTACCTTTAAACTTTGAATGTGCCCAAATAAGTTGTTTTTAGTGATACTAAGGACCAAAGTATTAGAGAAATAGTTTTTTTTTAATTGCATTACATTATTCCACATTAAAAAATCATAGTTCAGAAAAGACATAATGTATTATGAACATGTCCGGATGTGACGAACTATTATGGAATCTAAAGAACCAATCCGGAATGTTAAAAACAATGTGTTTAGGAGTACAATTACATTCTGGGTTAACTTTTTTCTTTATTTTTATTTATCCCATCATAGAAAACAAACCCACCCTCAAAAATTGATATAAAACCTAGGCGATTTTTATACATTTTTAAGGAAAAATACGTTATTATCCCCATAAAGTTTTGTTTTTGCTAATAAGAAAATTTTATCTGATGATTACTTAATTCCAACATTATGTACAACTTTATATCACTATCAATATACCGTGTGACCACTGGTTTTTGGGAGTTTTGGATTTCCAGACATTAACATTGACAATGTAAGATAGTCACTAGACAGGTGACTGCTTTTTAGAAGATGCATCTGGGTTTATAACTATGCGAGCTTGTATCCACATACTGCTAGTGTATATCAATTATTGGGGGTACCAAACTCACTGATGTAATCCCCATTGACGGTTTTAAAATCACCTTTTTGAAGGACACAAACGTACCATAATCGTCTAGTTATAAAAGGGGATCATGGAGTGTCCTTATGTTGGTTCTTAGAGATGTTGTAACGCTCGTAAATTCGGGCTAAACGTTTAACGTATAATAATAATAATAATTATGAATTTTAACGAATAATTAAAATCATTGATTAGGGTAATTGTTCTTCATATGTGTTACTAGCTAATAAATGTTTATCGTATACACGATATGTGGACAAATATTAGGAGTATATCATATTTCTAGAAAATCTTAATATAAAAATTATCGTCAAATGATAAAAAAAATTATATATTATTTAGAATAATAATATTAACGAAAGTTGTAGTAGACATAATGAAAATTATGTGGATATAAAGAATGTCCAAATCTAACTGTGTATGAGGAAGTTATGATTTATCTAAGTTTTTTGTTCAAACAGATACGACAATGTGCGTCATAAAAAGTGAACCAGAGATAGGTTGATTTTTAGCCTAAGTGATCTAAACGAAAGTCGTATTAATCGTAATTAGGAAAGCGTGCATATAAAGAACGCCTAAATCTAACTTCGTATGAGGAAGTTATGATTGTTCGAAGTTTCGAGTACGACAAAGTACACTAGTGTGTGACACAAAAATTGAAATGAAAATCGGTTGATTGTTAGCCAAAACAATATGAAAATTGTAGTACTCTTCAATATGAAATTGACGATATAAAGAACGTCGAAAACAGAGCTCGTATGAAGAAGTTATGAATTTCACAGCGTTATTTACAGTCTAAGCATTCTCGGACCATAAAATGAAATGTAAATTGAAAATTAACTGACGAAGTCTAAACGAAAGCTATAATACTGATCGATAACTACACGTGGATATAAAAATCATCAAAAATGGAGTTCGTATGCGACAGCTATTCTTTTTAGAAAAATAATAAATTTGGACAGTCGAGTGGGCGACACGTGGCACCGCCAGATGAGCGACACTTGGCAACATCACCCTTCACCCTTCTTCCCCACGAAATGAAATAGATGGGTGATGCGTAGGCAGGACGCGGTGCGCCTAGGCACAACGTGCCCTCTTGAAAATGTTATATGTAGTGGCGTTTTGTTGCATATTTGGTTGCAATTCCTTTCCAAACTCTTCCAACCTCTCATGATTTCTCGAGACACGGTCTTAGTAGTTCTTAGGTGTTAGTAGTGAAGCTCTGGAATGCCAAAGAACCCCGAGAAGTAGAGCTTTCAATTTCAAAGTTCTGCATGCGTAATGTCCAGTTTTTTGTCAAACAACTTGTAAGTTGAGTTATGTTTACCGTGCTTTGAATGTAACTTATATTTATGTTCGTAAACATTATTATGAACTTGTAAATAAGATTTATCAGTAATACCATTCCTTATACTAATCGATCTACTTACAGGAATGATGACAATACTAGATCAGTGAGGTGTTTCAAGTGGATTTTCCAAACAATATATTTTTATATACCAAACAGATCCTACCTCCGATACGATCTTACATGGTTGTTTCTTATCAGTTATAAGCCAGTGTTTCTTTTTGAGATTATAGATAAATCTGAGAAAATATTATAACAATTAATCTTTATAAATAAGAACGAACACTAAGTGTTAGTAATATTTGTATTTAGGTCGTTGTAAAGGGGAATATGAGGTGTCAGTCAAATAGCTGACTTTCTCACGAGTCTTCCACTTATATCTGGTGAGTGGATAGTTACTTTTATGAACATGATTTTAATAAGAAGTATTTATTAAAATGTATTAATTGTCTGTTGAAAGTTTAATTGTGAATTAATTGCTTATTATCTGGAATATTTGTTAAATGTGTATTTGATAATATATATATATATATATATATATATATATATATATATATATATATATATATACTGTGGGAACCAAATATGGTTAATTATGTGTTAAATGTTTATATGATATTATTAAATGATAATCATAAAAATAAGTATTAGTACTCAAAAGATTATTGTATATTAAAATACCAGATACTATGCGTTAAAAATATACACTTAATTAGGATAGTGTTGTCTAAAAAAGAATTAGTATTGGAAGTTGATTACAAGGATTGTAATCTTGTCTAAGTTTAAAACTAAGACATATAAAGAATATTTAGATCTAGTTAAATTGGATAAAAAAAGAATAGTCTCTTACTGTATTGCGATAGTATGGAATAAATATGAAAATGTTTTAGAAATCAATCATAAGCATTATAGTCTTACCTGGTAATGAAATAAGATTTAAAAGGATTCCTAGTTCGAATTAAATCAAAGGAGTGTTTAGTTACACCATGTTTTGTAAATATATTACATAGACAGGAAATTGTGTTAATTACAGGTTTTGTAATCTTGTCTAGTTATACACTAGGACTTAAAGGGGATGCTTAGTTCAAATAAGTTTGGATATTATGTAGCATCATATTAAGGGTGTGTGCGATAGAAACGAAGAGTAGAACTCTGTTCTGTGATACTATCAGGTATTAATTGTACAAAATTATGTACCGGAGTAGAATACAATATTCCTTTGGATAGCCAGATGTGGTGGGTCTGATCAGGCAAATAAAATGATATGTCTGGCCATCTAACAGACAAGGATGACAACACCTGACATTCTAGATTGTCTTGTGAATTACATTGCTAGTGTGGGCTCATAATATACAAACATATATGAAATAGGATACCATATTCAATAAAAAATCTGATGGCTCAAGTGCCTTCATGACTTATACCAGCCAAGGAAGCCCCTAGCTATGTAGTCAAACCATTGCTCTAAACGAATCATCAGACGAGTTGATATTCGTAGACTAGGATTTGTGAGAATTGGTTGGGATGGGTATATATGGGTGTAATGTTTTATAAATATCTAAGTTATGGGATATATCTATGTTGTTTGGTAGTAGTTGGTTTTGTAGGTTTGATAATTATAAAATTATTATCATAATAATGTTATAGGATTGAAAACCCTATGTGTCTCACCATGTTTCCAAGCCCGACCTACTCAAATTATATACATCACAGGTAATAGGGTTAAAAGCTGTTCGAGCTTGTTTAGGATGTATTGTGATTTAGAGACAACCTGCAATAATATTTAGGACAATTAGGTCTTTACACTGTAATAATGTTTTGTATTGGTTATGACATCCTTAGAGGTTTTGTATTTGAAACATCTTTACTGAAATATATTTTCAATAAATGAAACAATTTTTGTAAAATGTTTTATTATACTGGGATTTTCCGCAAACTAAAATACTATAATTTAAAGTGTAAAGAAAAGTTTTTTTTTTATTTTTGGTTTTAAAAAAAAGCACAAATGTTGCTTGTTGGAAAATCTATGAGGATAGAGGGTTCAACAAAGAGTTGGGTAATGTCATATCGAATGCGACTCGGGGAAACTGTATGTGGCACAAAGAAAAAGTAAGGGTCCACTTGCACATTGTATTATTATTTAAAACATATTTAAGTTTATCCGATTATTATTTTTTGGAATAGATTTAAGGGTTTCAAGCATTGTGTCGTTACTTTTTGCAATATAAAAAGATATGTTTCAAAATCCATATAAAATTGAACGAAAATAAACCATAACTAAACACAAAACCATGTTAGGAATAATGAACCTTAATTTAATTTTAAGAATATAAACGTACTCATGAATGCGAGTCCAAAATACTAGTCCGGGATTCCAGACATCACTTCGAAACATATTGTTCCAGACAAATTGGTCATTTTACCAAAAAAAAAAAAAGAAATGGTTATTTTTATCAAAAAGGCCATTTATACTGGTTTGATTACTCAATTTACTAAAAACTAACATCACAAATGAAAGATAAGAAATTGATCGAACAATTCTTTGAGAACCAAGGAAAGGAAGACTAATACACAACGACCAATAGATCCATATATCTCTAGACCGTATCACAAGATAATCCATTTAGTACATGTAACACCCGAGTTTTTAATACAAAGTACACCTAAAAAATTTTCATTTATAAAAAATGAATCATAACAAATTAGGTGTTTATTTGTATCCAAATTAGTACAAGTAGTTATCAAGAGGATCTTACATTTAACTTCGTGTAGGAATCCAAGTTGGGCGCTACTGAGTCCACTTCTTTTTAGAAGTCTGCTTAAACCTGAAAGATATACACAAAAAATGGTAAGTTACAACTATCTTAGTGAATAGCTATATCAATACTATATAAATTAGTTGCAAAACTAAATATATATCATTAATGCCTTTCAATCAACTACTATACACTCAAATTGAGTGTTCGTATGTAATTCTCTAATAATCAGATTTACAAATTTATATGATGTTTTTCTAACAATTAATTATCCATAGAAAACTTACAACCACACAGGCTAATATCAATTCCACATAACTTTTTTTCATTAGTATCCTTACAACATAGAGTACCAATTTATCCAATCAATATTTCACTTAAGGCATTACAACCATTCAAACTTTCACTACAATATAAGTACGCCATACACCAAGGCTACTATTAACTTGAAATGCTAATATTCAAGCATTTATCCATTCTAATAATCTTGTGGTGTTACAGTCACCAAGACCAACATGAATAAATGATCCTAATACGGTGGTGTTACAATCGCAAAGACCACCACGAATAATTGATTCTATTAAAATGATGTTACAGTCACCAAGGCCACCATGCATAACTGATCCCAATATAGTGGTGTTACAATCACAAAGACCACCACGAATAATTGATTCTCAATACTATGGTGTTATAGTCACCAAGACCACTACTATATTAGTCCATGATATTACAGTAACCAAGATTATCACAACTAAAAATATTCCTTTACAGTGGTATTTACAGCACCATGGATACGACTACAATCAATACTTGTATTGAAGATAATACAATGATATTTATAGCACTAAGCATACCATTAGTAACCGATCCTAATAAAGTGGTAATTACAACACCATGCGTACCACTAATTCTTTTTTAATAATCTATAAGGATTACGACAAACACTAAGTCCGCCAGGACTTGCATTCCTCAAATGATAGTATTAAAGTGACCTAGACTGCCATCTCTACTCAAATGATGGTATTGCACTCATCCATACTACCATCTCTACTCAAATGACGGTATTGCAGTCACCCGTACTAAAACCTCTTTACTAAAGATATACAAGTATGTCATTATTGACATCAACCATTGACTTGCATTATTCAAATAATGGTATTATATTCACCTAACATACCATTAATTTTAGGATTATAGACTTATATTACAATACCGTTCTTGCTATAATTCTATCAAAGGTATAAAACTTCATCATACTACCTTACAGCTAACAAGACCATTTTATACTAACACATATTTGTACATTAGTAGTACAACAATATCCTATCATACAATAGATATATTCATTAACCAAACCATCTGTATACACTCCACTATATAAATTCTTCGTCACTCATAGCCACAACTGCTTTGCCAATATTCCACTACTCACAACCAATAAGAACTAGATTAATTATTTTATCTATATGACTTATTTATAATGCAGCTCATCGAGCACATTATTTCACATAGTAATAAGTTGCTATAATGTTAAGTCATACCAATTCACCATACATCTCAACCATTCCTAATCGTACATGTTCTAATCCAATAAATAATAATAATGTATTTGTTACGAAATTAACGCAATACACTAATGAACATACATTCAGGGGCGACACTACCTTAATACAAAGGGTGTCCATGGACACCCCTTACTTTGAATTTTTTTTAGAGAGTATATAATTTTTTATAGCAGGACACCCTTGAAAATTTTATGGGGACACCCTCAAATATATGAATAAAAAGAAGAATAAATACATAATTCTAAAACACAAACGTATTCTAAAAATTACAATATAGAAAGTGAGAAAAAGTAGGACAAAAATAAGGAAAAACCTAAAACTAATAATTTTTTTTTTACCAAAATACTTATTTCCGAGAACTTCACCTCTGATTTTCGACATATCTTAGGGTTTCTCGAATTCTCACATACTCGCGACCATCACCGTCACGACTCCACTCCGGCTTCCATCGCCGCTGCTACATTCTGCCACCTGCCGCCCTCTTCTCCAGCTTTATTACTTATTTTGGCCGTATTTTTTGCTTATCTCTATCCTTAGGTTGTCACACGTCCACAGCAATATTGTCAAATTGTAGCCTTTATCTTCAAAGCTGAAAGCTGAAAAAAAGGTTAGTTTCTTTCTCTAGATAAATCGGTGGTATTTGATTGTAGAAAAAAGTATGAGAAACAGAGAAAGTATTTTAATCGTGTAAATGGAAGAAGAGAGAAATTGATTAATGGAGTTAGAAGAGAAAGTCTTCAATATAAAAGAGTATGATCCTTGGTCAATAAAGTTAATAAAGTTTGTCTGACATAGATGACATACAGGGAAAGAATAGATGCTTAGGTACAACAACTCCTTTCATTTGGCAGTACATAACTATTTTTAAATTGAAAATGCTTTGATTTTATTAATTTAGTTTTTGCATTGATTGTAGTTAATAGTTTGATAATATGCTCTTATAAGTTTAATTTTACTATTGATTTTAACCAACAATTTACCAGCCTTTATAATATAGATTATCTTAGATGTAATGTTACTTCATTAATTTTAAATTAATGTAAAGATAATATGTTTATTTTTAAATAGTTTATTTATTTTGGTCAAAGGAGTATGAACTAACATTTTTTTTGTTTTAGGGACAATGTTAAAGTTTTTTAAAAAGATTGATAATCCAAGTTTAAGTTCTTTATCAGATCAACATGAAACATTACATGAAGACAGCAAGGAACGCACCTCTACCTCAAAGCATGTAAAAATTGATTTAAATACACTCCCAGCGGATCTGGGAGAAAGACCAAGTATGGAAGTTTATCATGTCAATCAACGAGATGAAATTAGAAGAGCGTATTTACAAAAAGGACCTTATCAACCTCGAAAACATTCGTTCGAACAAAGAGAGATTGGTGGTAAACTTCGTAGATTTAATCCCTCTTGGTTTGATGATTATAAATATTGGTTGGAATATAGTGTAAAACTAGAAGCTGCATTTTGTTTATGTTGTTATTTGTTCAAATCTGAGATAAAAAATCAAGGTGGTTCAGATCATTTTGTAAAAGTTGGATTTAAGACTTGGAACAAGAGAACATCTCTAGAACTTCATAATAATGGAAGTCCACACAATACGGCAGTCCAAAAATGTCAATTTTTGATGAATCAAAGACAGTCCATAGCCACAGCTTTTGATAAGCAAACCGAATTGATGAAAAACGAGCATCGTATTAGATTAAATGCTTCCACTGATTGTGTTAGATTTTTATTGCGATAAGGATTACCTTTTCAGGGTCACGATGAAAGTGAAGACTCGAGTAACAGAGGTAACTTTCTTGAACTTCTTCAATTTTATGCTGATCGAAATGATAAAGTGGGAAGTGTTGCTTTAAAGAATGCTCCACGGAATTCAGAAATGAAAAGTAGTTCTATTCAAAAAGACATAATACATGCTACATCGAAGGAAACTATTAAAGTTATTATGAAAGATATCAGAGATGATTTTTTTGCAATTTTAGTAGACGAGTCACGCGACGTGTCTTGTAAGGAGCAAATGGCATTGGTTTTGAGGTTCGTAAATAGTCAAGGAGTTGTTACAGAAAGATTTGTTGGTATAAAACATGTAAATGATACTTCAGCTTTGTCACTTAAGGCGACTATTTATTCATTTTTGTCAGAATGTGGATTGAGTCCACATAGGATCCAAGGACAAGGCTATGATGGAGCTAGTAACATGAGAGGTGCATTTAATGGATTGAAGACCTTGATTATGAAAGAAGTGCAATCGGCACATTATATTCACTGTTTTGCTCATCAGTTACAATTGGCACTTGTGTTTGTTGCGAAAAATCACTCTAACATTAATGATTTTTTTGATTTGATTTCTCGTTTGTTAAACGTGATTGGATCTTCTTATAAACGCCGAGACAAGTTAAGAGAGACTCAAGCAACAAAATTGGTGGAAGCACTTGCTGCAGGTTTCTTCTATTTTTTTTTATTCTTTTTGTTTTTCTTTAATTTACATTGTTTTTTATTGCTAAAGTTTTTAATGTTAATTTCAGGTGACATTTCAAGTGGTACAGGTTTGAATCAAGAAATTGGTATCAAACGACCCGGTGATACTCTTTGGGGTTCTCATTTTGGTTCACTTTCTAATATAAAGAGAATATATTCTTCGATTTGTGAAGTACTCAAATACATCATGAAAGATAGTAATTGTCAAGATCACAAAGCAGAAGCTCGTCATCTACTGAAGTCGTTACAAACTTTTGATTTTATTTTTTGCCTAAACTTGATGGTTGATATATTAGGGGTCACAAATGATTTGAACACCACATTACAAAAGAAAGACCAAGATATTGTAAATGCAATGCATCAAGTGAGGTCTTGTAAGGAGAGACTGAATGAAATGAGGAACGAAGGATGAGGACCATTTTTAAACGATGTTACTTTGTTCTTCAAAAAACATGATGTTGAAATTCTGAATATGGAAGATCCATATTATGATGGAGTAAGTCGCCGCAAAGAGTCAAAGGTTAGAAATTGCAAAGATTATTTATTTTCCACAACTTTCTAATTAACTATTAACGTGTTTTTTTTCTATTTAACTCACAGATTAACTGCTTGCACCACTACAAGGTTGATGTATTTGTTGCGGTCATAGATATGCAATCTCAGGAGCTCAACAATCGGTTTAATGAAGTAAACACGACATTACTTGTTTCTATGGCTTCTTTGTGTCCAAGTAAGTCTTTTAAAGCATTTAATGTGGAAGAATTGCTCAAACTGGCTAAATTTTATCCTAGCGAGTTCCCGGAACATGAGCTTGGAGCACTTAAAGCAAACCTGCAAAATTACATTATAGATGTGCGTGGAGATCCAAGGTTTAATAACTTGAAAGGAATTGGAAACTTGGCAAAGATGATGGTTGAAACAAACAAGCATACAATAAGATGATATATCTTCTACTAAAATTAGCATTGATTTTACCTGTTGCAACATCCACCGTGGAACGAGCATTTTCAGCAATGAAGTTGATAAAGAACGATTTGCGCAATAAGATGAGTGATCAATTTATGAATGATTGTCTAGTGTCATATGTTGAGAAAGATGTGTTAGATAGTATTAGCAACGATGCAATTATATATTATTTTAGAAATATGAAACCTCGTCGTGAACAATTGTAAGATATTAACTAGTATTTTTAGAACTGTAGTGGATCTTTGGTATTAAATTTAATAGTATTTTGGTTTAGATTGTATTATTGATAGTTCGACCCAATAAAAATTAAATTTTAACTCGTTTTTTGTGTACTCTATTTGGGTTGGGACACCTGTGAATTTTAATCCTAGATTCGCCACTGCATACATTCATATAACGTATATATAGAAAAGAAGTGTGGTTAGCCACCTTGTTAGTTAATGAGGACTAACTATCATTCTCGTATCAAAGTATGCATTGCTTTCCGATTCATCACTTGTACGAACCTATTTGGTAAATATATCAAGTTTATTAGAACTTTTCTAGTCTTACCATATATTAACCATAACGATCAATTAACTAATCAATAACTATTTCTCGCCAAACTTGTCACACCCCCGAACCGGAACGGCGGAAACGTCCGGGGGCGAATGACTTCATTTTGTAATATCATAACAAGTGTATATAAATGAAACATATACAATCATCATCACCATACATAAAATATAACAACATACATGGTTTGCATCATTGTACCCATTCGTAAATTACACCCCAAAAATTAACAAGTGTATGGTGAAAACAAAATACAACAATTTCCCAAAAGTCCCAAGCTGCCACCCTGCTTAATGAGTTCCTGAGAATACAAGTTATTTTCAAAGCGTCAACATATAAAATGTTGGTGAATTTATAAGCATGTTTATATGAAAACTTTACGTTGGTTTGAAAACTCCAGAAAATCCGATATTTTTAGTAAAAATAGTTTGTGAGTTTTATTTCAAATCTTGTATAATAGCATGTGTATCCTTGTTTTATCTTGTTTGAAAACTGTATAGAGGGTGATTCCCAGAAAATCCTGTTTTTTCTGTGTCATGAGAATATCTGGTCTTAAACCCTAAGACCGGAGTGAGGTGGATAGTAGAAAATAATCACACAATGTTTATACTTTGCAAAAACTGAGTGGTATGTATATTCAGCGTAAAACTTATAATAGTTTTGTTATTCTCTATGTGAGTCGTTATAACCATACTAATATGACGGAGGGCCTGACTTGACGTTCTTCAGGCGTCGGTTTTTGAGAAGACATTTGTCACCCTAGACTAGTCTGTCTAACTGTAGCGAGCAGCTCAAGTGTGGGGTGTCATCCCCGTATAGATCTATACACAAATTCCCGTTCTCCCTCCAGGAGACACTGGTACAGGGCTTACGGTGTACACTAAGGTAGGTACGATGAAGGTGCGTCTCAGAAGAGCCTTAACGAAATTTCTACGCGAATATTGTGTTTCATTATTTTAGCGTTAAAATAATGTTACAAGTGTATATTTTGACTATAACTCATGAATAGTAAAAATGCAATCCTTTTTATCGAAAGTGTCAGAATAGTTCATAGTTTCATCGTTGTTATCAAAATAGCCGATTGTTAACGATGTGTTCACGAGTGGCCCAATTTACATAAAATTGACACTAATGCCCAATTAACATAGAAGGTGTCATATAAGGCCCAATTAGGATGGAAGGGCCATACAAGGCCCATTTTGACTTAAGTATTCAAGAATGGCCCGTATTTGTTTATTTGTTCACTTTCCACCCACTTTAATTAAAAATGACACTTTAGGCCCAATAAAACCGTGAAGGACATTAAAAGCCCATTTTTATCAAAAATGACACTTTAGCCCAATAAAACCGGGAATGACCTTAAAAGCCCATTTTTATCAAAAATGACACTTTAAGTCCAATAATACTGTGAATGTCATTAAAAGCCCATTTTTATTAAAAATGTCACTTTTGGCCCATAAATACCGTGAATGTCAAATAAAAGCCCATTTTTATAAAAAATGACGTTTTTGGCCTAATAATACCGAGAATGTCAATAAAAGCCCATTTTTATCAAAAATGACACTTTTGGCCCAATAAAACCGTGAATGTCAAATAAAAGCCCAGTTTTATCAAAAATGGCACTTTTGGCCCAATAATACCGTGAATGTCAAATAAAAGCCCATTTTTATCAAAAATGACGTTTTTGGCCCAATAATACCGAGAATATCAATAAAAGCCCATTTTTATAAAAAATCACACTTTTGGCCCAATAATACCGTGAATGACACATAAAGTCCATTTTTATAAAAAATGACACTCTTGGCCCATTTTAAATCGAGAAGGTCACTAAGAGTCCCTTTTTTCTCTTATTGTCAAATATGGCCCCTTTGTATACTTTCTTTAGTTCATAGTAACTTTTAACATGTTTAATCTTTCCAAACAACATAGGAAATTACATAAAGTAACTTCCTTGCTAAAAACTTCAAATCTTGGAAGAGATTTCGAGTTTATGGGTGTTTTTCATGGTGTCATAACATACCACACAACATATCATGAAAATACACACATGCACGCATAAATACAAAGATTATACACAAACCCAAGCTTGTATTCCCCCCTAAAGATGGAAAAACACGAAAACAAAAGGGTATGAAGCTCACCTTGAGGTTTGATCGGTTTTGAAGAGAAAAGGGAAGGAAGTTTTCGGCCTTAGCTAGCTTCTTGAAGAGGTTTTCGAGTGAAGATGGTCCTAAGAAACATATACACGAAAAATAGAGTGGTTTGAAGAAGATTTTTAGTGTATACTTGGATTTAACTATAAGGCTTAACAAGAACTTACCAAGAGTGTGCTACTTGAAGAGATTCTTTGAGAAAACCCACACCAAAACCCACGATTTTGATGAAGAAAAGTGAGGAAGTTTCTTGTGTTTTAAGAGAAAATAAGATAAGAAGTAACTTTGAATTGTGAGAAATGGAGAGAGGTGGATGATGGTTTGGCCGAGATAAGGAGAGTGAGAGAGAGAGGCTTTGACCTAGATATTTGGTGGACAATCTTCTCCCTAGAAACATGGTTTTCTTATGCATGGATATCTTCCATGCAAAAATGAGGCGTCACAATTTGAATTGATACCATCTTCTCCCTCTCTCTCTCTCTCTCTCTCTCTCTCTCTCTTTTTTTAGAACCGAGAATAGGAGAGGGGAGAAAGAAACAAATTTTTGGGGTTGGGTTTGGATTTGTAATGCAACCGAGAATACATTGGCCCATTAGGGATTTTTCGGCCCAATTAAATGATCTATGGAGGGCATTGGCCCAATTAAGTCTTAACTTAATTTTTCATGGCCCAATAAGGCCCATTAAGAGAGTTTTAGCCCCAAAATAATGCCAAATGGAGTATTGGGCCCAATATGGCCCAAAGAAGGTGTTCACAGCCCAATAAGGCCCACTAAGGGTCTTATGGCTCAAAATACTATTTCTTAATGAATTTCGGCCCAACTAGGGCCTATATGTGGATTCTTGGCCCAAAAGAACCAAGTTGAGGGGTTATTGGCGCATTAGGGCCCAATAAGAAGGTTTTGGTCCATTAGAAGGTTTGAACCGAGAATCCAAGGTCTAAACCCAATGTTGAGTGAATGAAGCTTTTTGGATTAGGTTTAGGCTTTTACGAGGAAGTTTCGACATGTGTTCAAGTTTTTGGATGTATAAACAAATATAACATTTAAAGTTTGGTTCGTATTTGAACACATCGTTACATAGTTACACAAAGAACTATCTTGTACATGGATAGGAAATCCTGGCCCTAAAATGTTAGTTTTGACATCATCCCCCCGTTAGAGGGAATTTCGTCCCGAAATTCTTTCGTGAGATATCCTTAAGGGCTAGAAAAGAGGTGAGGGTACTTCTGCATCATTTGATCCTCGCGTTCCAATGTGAACTCAGGTCCACGTTTTGCGCTCCATTGTACTTTCACAATAGGAATGCGGCTTTGCTTCCTACGCTTCACTTCCCTATCCATGATTTCGACTGGTTCTTCAACGAACAGGAGATTCTCGTTCACCTCAATCTCATCGAGTGGAACAATGAGGGTTTCATCCGATAGGCACTTCTTGAGGTTTGACACGTGGAAGACAGGGTGTACGTTGCTGAGCTCCGATGGTAGCTACAACTTGTAGGCTACCGGACCGATCCTGGCAAGGATCTCGAATGGTCCGATGTATGGTGGGTTTAACTTTCTCCGCTTTCCAAACCGTATCATCCCTTTCCAGGGAGAGACTTTTAGCAGCACGCTATCAACTACTTGGAACTCCAACGGTTTTCGTCTCTTGTTTGCGTAGCTCTTCTGTCTATCCCTAGACGCTTGGAGTCGTGCCTTGATTTGGACGATCTTCTCAGTTGTTTCCCGAATGATCTCGGGTCCGGTGAGAGTGCTGTTAAGTGTTTGTCCTCTTGCCAGCTGGGTGTCTCCCACCTCAGCCCAACAAAGAGGTGATCTGCATTTCCGACCGTACAAGGCCTCGAAGGGAGCGACTTTAATGCTTGTGTGGTAGCTGTTGTTGTAGGAGAACTCGATTAGTGGCACGTGGGTATCCCATGTCTTGCCAAAATCTATCACACAAGCTCGGAGCATATCTTCCAGTGTCTAAATGGTTCGCTCACTTTGACCGTTGGTCTGGGGGTGGTAGGCAGTACTCATATCAAATTGGGTCCCTATTGCTTTTTGGAGTGACTGCCAGAATCGTTAGGTGAATCTACTATCTCGGTCAGGGATGATAGATATCGGAACCCCATGAAGTCTCACCACCTCCTTTATGTAGATCCGAGTCAATCTCTCCATTTTGTATGTTTTTTTTATTGGTAGGAAATGGGCGGATTTAGTCAACCGATCGACAATCACCCAAATGGCATCCAATCTGTCAGCCGATTTAGGCAATTTGGTTATAAAATCCATTGTTATTCGTTCCTATTTCCACTCGGTTATCACTGGTTGTTGTAATAATCCTGAGGGTTTATGATATTCTACCTTAACCTTTGCGTAAGTCAGGCACTTGCCCACGTAGGTAGCAATCTCCGCTTTCATGTTTGGCCACCAATAATGTTGTTTGATATCCAAGTACATTTTATACGAACCTGGATGGACGAAGTATCGTGTCTTATGTGCTTCATTCATGACTACGTCTCTGAATCCTCCAAATTTTGGGATCCAGATTCGATTCATGAAATAGTAAACTCCGTCTTCTTTGATTTCAAGATTCTTTCCAATCCCACGCAGTACTTCACTCACGGCGTTCTCCGGCTTCAAGGCCTCCAGCTGAGCCTCTTTGATCTGTGAAGACAAGTGGGAATGGATGGTCATTGTCATTATTTTTACTTGGCGGCCCGAGTATTCCTTCCTGCTTAAGGTGTCGGCCACCACGTTAGCCTTGTCGAGATGGTACTAGATCTCAAATTCGTAGTCGTTGAGCAGCTCGACGCATCTTCGCTGCCATGTTTAATTCCTTTTGATTCAGAATGTGTTGGAGGCTTTTGTGGTCTGTGTAAACGGTGCACTTTTTCCCATAGAGATAGTGCCTCCAATTTTTTAAAGCAAATACCACCGCTCCTACTCGAGATCATGGGTAGTGTAATTCACCTCGTGATTTTTCAGTTGCCTAGACGCTTAGGCAATCACCTTTCCACGCTACATTAGCACACATCCCAAACCCTGGTTGGAAGCGTCGCAATACACTACGAAATCTTCCGTTCCCTCTGGTAGAATCAAGACCGGCGCACTGTAGAGGGCCTGCTTCAGAGTTTGGAAAGCAGCTTCTTGTTTTGCATCCCAGTTGAAGGGTACGCCTTTTTGGTTGAGAGCGGTGAGAGGCTTGGTGATTTTGGAGAAATTCTGAATGAACCTTCTGTAATAACCAACAAGGCCCAGGAATTTCCTGATCTCCATTGGCGTCTTCGAGGTTGCCCAACCCTCAATAGCCTAGATCTTAGAAGGATCCACCTGTATCCCTTCCTCACTGACTACGTGCCCCAAGAAATCCATCCTGCGAATCCAGAACTCACATTTGGAGAATTTTGCGTACAGCTTCTCCGCCCTTAGAGTTTCCAAGACCTGCCTTAGATGTTGACTGTGTTCTTCCTTGCTTCATGAATAAACAAGTATGTCATCGATGAAGACGATTACGAAGTTATCGAGGAATGGTCGGCAAACTCGATCATGAGGTCCATAAATGATGCAGGTGCATTTGTCAGACCGAAGGGCATTACCACGAACTCAAAATGTCCGTAGCGGGTTCGGAAGGCAGTTTTGGGGATATCTTCTTCTCGGACCCGTAGTTAGTGATATCCGGACTGTAGATCTATTTTGGAAAAGTAACTGGCTCTTTGAAGTTGGTCGAATAGATCATCAATCCGAGGGAGAGGGTATCGGTTCTTGATAGTGAGTTTGTTTAACTCCTGATAATCAATGCACATTCTGAAAGATCCGTCCTTCTTCTTGAGAAACAAAACCGGAGCTCCCCAGGGTGAGAAGCTTGGTTTTATTGAAAGAACCTCTTTCTAAACTTTCGTATTTCTGAAAGACCCAAACTTTCAAACTTCACAATATTGTTACTCCAAAACATGCTACATGCATATTTATAAATAATATATTACATTGATAGTGTGATTACAAAATACTGGATACAAACTGACTAAGTTTCAGTATATTACATAACTACCCAGGATATTATAATTTTTATACAACATAAACCCAAGTACAAAAGTAATAGTATAAACTATTCTAAATCTTCCAACAGTATATGACTATACTGGATTCTCATTACCTGCAATTGTTAAACACTGAGAGGGGTAAGCGGTGACGCTTAGTGAGTTCAATAATAGATACAATATAACGTTATGCCATATATATACTTTAATATGGCAGAAGAAAAGGGGTACAAGGAACAACAAAGGCATATGTGAAATGCGACAAGCTTTCCATATCAATCGATGATTTGATTCAATGATATACAATCAATGAGACATAACAATTTCAATACTTGATATACATCAATAACACTTTGGCACAAATGGCACAGAAGACATACGATTTCAGATTAAACATTTTGGTAGATTTCAGGCTTTTAGCCCTATCTAACCTTCTGCCAATGCCATAGAATAGAAGTCATTCTCTTACGAGACATGCTCTACATGGCCAGAGGCTACATACCAGTACCACTGTGAATCTAAGTCCTTTCACTGATCACATGGTCAAAGGTACAACTTTGCTACCATAATAGCGGAAATAATAACACGAGATGATAACACGGAAAAACACATACCACATATAACACATAACATACAATTGTTCCTATATATTGAACTCACCGTGAAATAACCGGGGATTAATTTGGGCAGCACTTCGACTCTAAATATGACTTTCTGTGACGAAACCGAGGATTTTAGTTGAAAACCGGCCTTACTCGGGCAGAGTTTCGGCTAGAAACTATGATTTTCTCGGGAACTTCGGAGTGTCGGGACTTGATTTGGGTGTCGGGGATGATACCGGGACTTCAGGGGGTTAAAAGTGGGTTAAAAAAGAGAGTAGAAAGTGAGAGAGGATTGAAATTTGTAAACCAAATACGGCTGCCTTCGCATCCCTTTTAGAGGGTGAGTTTTCGAGGTTCACGGCGTGAATCATGCTTGTTCACGTCGTGAGTTTAATCCCGGTCATCCCCTAGGCTTTCTGTGTGTCTTCTGGGCTCGAAAGGTGTCGTCAAGTAGTTCACGTCGTGAATTCTATGATTCACGTCGTGAACGCAGTCAGGTCTTGAGGTTTGTACTCCGAACTTCAAAAATCCATATCTTTTGCATACGAGCTCCGTTTTTGACGTTCTTTATATCCACACGTAGGTGCGATTATGCTCTACAACTTTAGTTTAGACTCCGTCGGCTAATTTTGACTTTATTTTTAATATTATATTTTTAACAAGCCGGGACAGGAAAAGTCCATTAAAAAATTCATAACTTCTTCATCCGATGTCCGTTTTCGTCTGTCTTTTTACCGTTGTACTATTATTGACGAGACCTTCGATTCTCGTTTAGGTTGCGTCGGCTAAAAATCACTCGATCTTTATTTCGAGTTTTTAGCTGTCTACTGCTATTCCGAAACTTAGAAAAATCATAACTTCCTCATACGAAGTCAGATTTGGACGTTCTTTTTATGGAAATTCCCGGTTTAACGAATATTACGAATTTAATTTAGATTATAAAGGCTAAAAAGTAGTTTATTGAAAACTCACTTTTTACGTCATATGGCGTCGAGCGGCTTCTGTCACGAAACTTCAATAAGTCATAACTTCTTCGTTATAACTCGGATTTCGATGAGGTTTTCGCCTAAACGTTTCTAACGAGATTCTTTACAACTTTTAAAAACATTGTTTTTACTTATTTCCAACTTTATATTTTCGTTAATTTCGATATTTGACATTAGATTGGAATCTCATAAGACTTCCAATATTTTCCGAGTGATTTTAAACATAGTTTTACTTCATTTCTAATAAAAACTATCTGTTAGAACTCAACGCTCAAATTCATATAATATTTCATTATATTATTCACTTTTAAAATTACATAACACTATAACTGAACGTGTATGTTACATTTATAAACCCTTTGTCAAGGAGTTCCCTTAGTTGGCTCAATAACTCCTGCATTTCCGCAGGAGCTAACCTATAGGGTGATTTAGCAATTGATGTGGCTCTAGGTATCATGTCAATTTGAAATTTGACCTGTCTCTCGGGAGGTATCCCCGAGAGATCTTTTGGGAATACGTCTGGAAAGTCGCGCACATCTAGAATATCGTTAATGTTCTTTTCCCCTTTCTGTTTGTCCACCACGTGGGCTAGAATGGCATGATTTTTCTTGTGCAGACACTTTTGTGACTTGATGCACGAGATAAGACGAAGATTTACACCAGGTTTATCGCCGTAAATGATTAGAGTTTTTTTGGTGGGTAGGTGAAGGCGAACGACCTTCTCGCGACACATAATATCGGCATGGTGGGGTCTTCCCTTTAGCCATCTCCACCGTGAAGGCTTTGCTTAGATTTTGGGGTTATTGATTTAGTAGGTTTTTGAATTTATAAGTCACAAAACTCCGCTCAGCCCCACTATCGAACAAAATGCATGCATAAGTGTTGTTGAGGGGAAACGTACCAACGACAACAGCCGGATCTAAAATTGCTTCACCCTGCCCCAATGTTAGTACCCTGCCAGATCCTCCTGCACCTTGATTGTTGGCTTTTGGACAGTTTCGCTTGAAGTAGCCAGCTTCTTCGCATCCGTAACACGTGCGACTGGCCCCGACATTGTTGGATTGAGGGTTGTTTTGCGGTGGCTGGGACCTGCAATATCGGGCAGTGTGCCCTTTTCTATTACAGTTTGTGCATTGGAAGTCCTTGCATGCCCCGACATGATGGAAACTACACTTGTGACACTTCGGGTGGGAACCTGCGTAAGGTTTCGCGGGTGATGGGCTGGTTGTAGTTGTTGCAGTTGGAGTTTATGAGGTTTGAGCGGTAGCAGCGTGAACTGCTACCGTTTGTTGTTTATTAGAAGATCCTGAAGACTCTCCCCCTTTCCTTTTATTTCCCGAATTCTTCTTGTTGCCTCCTTCCTTCTTGGCTTCTGCCTCTGTATTCTTGGTGCCTTTCTTGTTTCCATGATCATAGAGCTTATGAGCTAGACACTTTGCTCTATCGAAAGTTTTAGGGTTTGCTGCAATCACGTTCCCCTGAATTGGAGGAGTTAACCCCCAAATGAAACGTTCAATTTTCTTTCCCTCCGAGGTTATCATCCCAGGGCATAGAAGTGTCAGCTCGCTGAACCTAGCGACATAAGCTTCAATATCTGAGTTTTGCACCGTGAGATTCCATAACTCCTGTTCCAGCTTCTGTATTTCCCCATGGGGACAGTATTCAGCCAACAACATCTCCTTGAGTTCCTCCCACGACATGGCGTTTGCAACTGGAAGTGTTAAGGCCTCAACACGACCATTCCACCATGATAGTGCTCGATCGACAAACATACAGGCCGCAAACTTTACTTTACTCTCTTCAGGGCATTCACATATCTCGAAGACTGACTCAATTTTCTCGATCCAGCGTTTTAAAGTTATTACCCCACCGGTCCCGTTGAATGTTTGGGGTTTTTCATTAGAGAAATCTTTATAAGTGCATGCTTTCGTGGACCCTTGATTCATTCCATGGTTGGAGCTTCCCGTTCCCTGGCCATTTCCGCCTCCATTGTTGTAACATACACATTTTGAAATCGTGTTATGTAATTTGAAAAGTTAATAATATTATGAAATATTATGTGAAATTGAGTGTTGAGTTCTAACATATAGTTTTTACTAGAAATGAAGTAAAACTATGTTTAGAATCACTCATAAAATATTGGAAGTCTTATGAGATTCCAATTAGAAGCCAAATAGTGAAATTTAGCGAAAATATAAAATTTGAAATAAGTAAAATTTTATTATTTAAAGTTGTAGATAATCTCGTTAGAAACATTTAGGCGAAAACCTCATCGAAATCCGAGTTATAACAAAGAAGTTATGACCAATCGAAGATCCGCGACAAAACCGACACGGCGCCGAATGACGTAAAAAGTGAGTTTTTGATAAACTACTTTTTAGCCTTGGTGATCTAAATTAAAGTCGTAGTATTTGTTAAACCGAGAATTTTCATAAAAAGAATGCCAAAATCTGACTTCGTATGGGGAAGTTATGATTTTTCTAAGTTTTAGCTTAGCAGTAGACAGCTAAAAACTCGAATTTTAGATCGAGTGATTTTTAGCCGAAACAACCTAAACGAGAATCGAAGGTCTCGTCGGTAGCAGTACAATGGTAAAAAGTCTGACGAAAACGGACGTCGGATGAAGAAGTTATGATTTTTAACGAATTTACCAGTCCCGGTCTGTTAAAAATAATAATATTAAAATAAATTCAAAATTTTCCGACGAAGTCTAAACGAAAGTTGTAGAGCATAATTTTCCCTATGCGTGCATATAAATAACGTCAAAAATAGAGCCCATATGAGAAAGTTATGGATTTTACAAGATTGGGGACAATTTTCGAGAATTTTTGCATGAATAGTGCCAGCCACGTCATCCGATCTCGGTGAGTCAGCAGATGCGTGTTGCCTTCTGATTGGACCGAGGCCGAAGCCTATCCCCGTCCGACGTGCCTTGCCCCGTGTCGCTGTGACTCATCGCATCCGAGCTTCGCTGGTCCAATCTGAGATTGTCGCGTGCCCTTCGCGTGTCCGAAGCTCGCACCCACCACCTGGCCTCGCTCCGCGGCTGCCACCTGCCTCGCTGACTCCCCTCTTCTTGGCCGACCTTCCGACCTTCGCCCCTATAAATAGAAGACCTGTGAGATCTCCCGGGTAGAATTCCAAAATTGTCATTTTTTACCCATTTTTCATTTTTTTTTATTATTTTGACTTCCCCCGAAGCCCCGGTATCATTTTTAAAGCCCGAAATACGTTCCGAAGTTCCCGAGAAGCCCGAAAAATTTATCTTTTCGGTTTGAAGCTCTACCTTCGCAAGTGTGACAACCCGAAATTTCTATTCTGTACAACCATTCGATTCAATAGAAGTCAAAACAGTTTCTACTAACTTTCAAACTTTTTGGAAAAAGTTTGAGTGTTTTAAAGTTAGTACTTCAGGAGATAACAGGAGAGAGGATGCCGTAGGGTTTATTGTGCAACAATAATATTCCAAAACTCCAAGAGTTTGGAGTTTACGGCCTAAACAAAGGTGTTTACGGCCGTAAACCCCAAGGGTATAAATATGGCACTTAGCCATTTTAATCACTTTTTCACATTTTCAAGATCCAAACTCAAATCCTCTCAAGTATCATCCGATTTTTCTTCTTGATCTTCAACTTTGTAAGTGTTTCTTACCCTAATAAGTTGATATCTACCTTAAACTAGTGATCTTACATGATTCCATCCGTGAAATCATTCCAAATGTGTAGATCTTCAAGTTTCACCAAGAACACCAAGAACACACACTAGTGTTCTTGGACTTTTAGCATCTTTCAAGCTTCTCTATTGTAAGTACTCTTACCCTAGTGTGTTATAAGGCTAGTTACACTTCTTAATCACCTAGAAAACACATGGAATCAAAGGATCAAAGGTGTTTACGGTCCAAGAACACCTTGGACCGTAAACCCTAAAAAGGGTGCCAAAGTGTGCCCTAGTCCCTTACAAGCCTTGGAAACTAGCCTAGACCCCTTCCTTGATGTGCTTAGTACTTGAAACATCGAAAGACCATAAACCATTTGGGTTTACGGCCGTAAACCCAAAGACAAATGGTCCAAGGACCGTAAACTCCACAAAGGAGTGAAATGGTGCCCTAATCTCTTCCTAAGGCTTAAACATGAAGTAGGAATACTTCTTATGACCTTTAGAGCTTCAAATCGCAAAATCGTATGAGTACCATGAGTTTACGGCCGTAAACGCATGGGTTTACGACCGTAAACTCAAGGGGTGATGGTCACAAAACCGTAAACTCCAAAGGAGTTTACCCTTGAACCCTAAACTCAAATGCAAGGTCCTACCACCCTTAGATGCAATCCTTAGGACTTATAGCACTTAAATCAAGTGTTTTACATGTCTTAGGATGTCTTAAACTTGGTTAATTAGTTGTTTTATGACTAATTGGATACATATATGTGTTATTATATGTTAACTAGGATCATTGTGTGTGTACAAGTCTTCACTTGACACCTAGCATCCTATACATTCCGTTCATCCAAACCACTCACTACAGGTGAGTTCATACCCCCTTAATTAACCTTTTAAATGTTTTTCAATGTTTTTAAATGCTTTTTTTTGGGTGGGGGGGGGGGATACAAGTTGATCTATTATAGTTATTATATCAATCACATGTGATTAATAACTACCAGTCTAGTGGATTTCTTACTTTTCAAACTGTGTTTTCAACAAACTACTTTTCAAACGGTTTTACAAACTCTTTTTCATATCAAATGGTTTTATCAAACTCTTTTACATGTCAAATACTTTTACATCAAATATTTTACACTTATATCCTGTTAAATGTATATCTTTATAGATATAGTTATATAAGTAGGATTGAAAGGACTTAGAACTGAGAACTCACCCTACCTCCTGTTCCTCGTTGGGTTGTGGACTTAGGGTATAGGTTATTTGTCCGAAGGTCGTTTGAATCCTAGTTATATATCATGTATATGTATATAGATATAAAGGTTCCTTCTTTCTATTTCAATACCCTTGGGTAGCAAGGGTATACATTCGTGTTCATACGTACAAGTCATATTACTAGTAAACTACAATAGGCATAGTTTAGGAAGTTACTAATACTATTACTAGAACAATGAATCATACAATAAGTCAGTTCATACATGAGTCAATACTTGCTAGACAGGGAGAGAACACAATACAGCTAGTACACACAGTACATTACAATACATGCTAGACAGGGGGAGAACACACAATACAGCTAGTACACACAGTACATTACAATACATGCTAGACAGGGAGAGAACACACAATACAGCTAGTACACACAGTACATTACAATACGTGCTAGACAGGGAGAGAACACACAATACAACTAGCACATTGATTACATATACAGGAATACGATTACAGTTATGTGAGCCACGTAACGGGGCATGGCATCACCTGTCATGGCCCGTTTTGTATCCAGAATCTCCTTAATTGGGGAGCGTATGAGTTTGCGTATAGATCTATACTAGATTGACTATCCTACACCTTGCTGCTCGCTACAGTGGGACTTGCAAGTCTACGGGTGCCAAATGTCATTTATTCTGACTTCTTACATCGTGGCGTTCTATAGTCGGTAGTAGGATACAGGCCGATCACATAAGTACTTTAAATTACAGTTGGTTTAAGGTAGTTAGTACAACAGTAATTACAACACTACAGTACTATTTCATTTTCCCATTACATTCACTTTGTGATCTTCACACCATATACAGTAATGTAAAAACTATATTTTTGGTAAATGATAGTCAGATTTGGGAAAATACATGCTCTTACAAGAGGCACACACACAGTTACTAGATGCCTTGGTAGAAGGCCACTTTTAGTAGGAAACATAGGGTTTTCTAGGAGGTTAAAAACTTTTACATACTTACACTTCACATACTTACAAATACTTTCTTACAAATACAGACATTAAAATACTTATGATCTCACCAGCTTTAAAGCTGATACTCTCTTTCAAAATAACTTGTATCCTCAGGTCACCAGTAGACATGTACCGATGCAAGGTTTAGAGAAGATGGAGCTCGTTCAAGACTCATCTTTCATTTTGATTTATATTTTGGTGTCTATTTAACTTGACAGAACACACTTGTATTAAAATTATATTATTAATGCAATGGATGATGTTGTTGCTTGTTTACTACTATTCATTGTTGTGATACTGTACATGACGTCCTCCGCCCCCGAACATTTCCGCCGTTCTTGGTTTTGGGGTGTGACAGATTGGTATCAGAGCATTGTTTATAGTGAATTGAGTATATCAACCCATAAAAGATATACAAACTATAAATACAATAGGGATTAAAATACTCTGATAAAGAGTTTATACTTTTAAATAATAAAATATTTAGTTAAGTATACATGCCTACATTCATACTAAAATCAGTGTCACTAGGACAGAACAAAAGTATTACGATTGTTGGGCAGCACAAGTAGACTTAGAGACATATAGTCAAAACTGGGAAGATATAGCCTGATCAACTATATTATCCGAGGAGTGACTAGCATGTGCCTAAGTGTGGTTGTGAGGTTGCAACAAGTCTAAAAACTTACCAACAATACCACAATGAAAACAATAGAACAGAACATAAACCTAAAATACTATAGGAGTAGTTTGTGTTACTATAAACTACTTATGTGCTAGATTCTTATATCCCTTTTCTCGCATAGATAACATGGATGGATTCCATATCCCCGGAGACTCGTACTATCACAACCACGGCAATGCAGGATGGCTTGGAGAAGAGCCAGAAGATTATCATCCAATCCTTTTGGATGATCACGAAGCTGAAGGCTTTTTGGATGGTTCTGACTCAGAACCAGAAGTCAACAACCTACCCCCAGCTGCTCAAAACCCAAACCTGAACCCTCGTCCAACATTTCAAGGACCCACACCTCTGTGGGCCACAAACTTGAATAGATGGAGTCAGGAACAAGGTCAACCCATGACCTACAATGGAGACAGAAGCTTCTACAACCTCACTGACGGAGGATCAGCTGACAGGGTCCTACCCATCATGGTTTGTAGGATTACTCGGAACACCGAGCAAGGTCGAGCGACTATCGACCGAGTCGTGGAGATTGACGCCAACTCTGGCGTTAACACAGTCCGCATTCGCCAACTAGAGTCTGCTCATGAAAGGACTCAGGTCCGCAATGCAGTTCTACAGAGGGAACTTGCTGAAACCCAAACTGAAGTCAGGGAACTTCAAGCTCAGCAGGCAAGGTCTGAAAGGCGTATGAGGGACATAGAACGTCTTCTGTCGGATTCAAGAACTCACTCTAGTAGTTCTCGTCGCCGATAGAGTCTCATCGACTTCTCTTTTGGATATAACCTAGTTAGTATAAAAACTCTAGTCTATTTCCTATCTTTGTAAATCTTAGACCCGTTAGGTCTTGATTAGGTAGTAGTCTGTCAAAATTTTCCCATTTTGGTTGATGTAAGACCCACTTCTAGGTCATTTTTCCCGAACTCAGTACATCTGTAATTCCAGTATTGTTGACAGATATCTAATCTCATGGAAATTATTATCCAAATGTTATCATCTGTTAGTTCTAGATCTACATTCAATCGTGCTATTCAATTGTGCTGTTGGGCTATGGAGAGTTAGTCCATGAGTCATTCTCATCAATTTTCCTATTAAATTCTTATCAATATCTTCATCTTTCTAAACTTATAGTTGAAAGATGCCTCCACGCTGATCAACAAGACGCGATCCTCCAGCACCGACACCACCTGCTCCTCAAATCGATACGTCAGCTCTGAATGCTGCTGTAGCTGCGGCCGTGGCTACAGCCATGACCCAATATCATTCATCTGGTTCCACTGGAGGAGGAACCCCTGTTCAATCTACTCTTGGTGAAGCTCCTGTGCGCTTAAAAGAGTGCTCCTTTAAGGACTTCACCAACTGCAAGTCCAAGTCCTTCAGAGGGACTGGCGGAGTCATTGCCCTCTCGCAATGGTTCGAGAATACCGAATCGGTTTTCGAAATCTGCTCTTGTCCAGAGGGGAGCAAGGTCAAGTTCGCCGCTTCCACCTTTGAAGACAAAGCCCTGACATGGTGGAATAGCCATGTTAAGTCACTATCTCTTGTAGTGGCAAATGCTATGGGCTGGGAAACTATGAAAGACCTCATGATTGAGGAGTACTGCCCGAGGGGCGAAATCCAAAAGCTAGAAGAGGAACTGTGGAGCCTAACCATGAAGGGCTCCGACATAGTCTCTTATACCGCCAGGTTCTGCGAGCTGGTGGCCCTCTGTCCCAACATGGTTCACACAGAGGGAAAGAAGATCGAAAGATACATATGGGGGCTGGTGCCTCCATTCCAGGGAAATGTTTTGGCTTCAAACCCCACTACATTCGATAGTGCCAAGCGATTGGCACAGCGGCTCATAGACCATGGGGTTCGTACCCCGGCCACAACAACGACCCTGGCCATCTCAGAACCCGCCAAAACCGCTGATTCCAAGCAGAAGTTCTGGGATGACAAAAAGAAGAAGAAGGCTGCCAAGAAGCAGCGGGTCGTGGCAGTTCATGCTGCGATAGCACCTGCCACTGCTGCTGCTGCTCCGGTAAAGCAGTATGCTGGAAGTTTGCCCAAGTACAACCAGTGCAACTTCCACCACGTCGGAGCCTGTCGTGAAATGCAGTGCTCTAACTGCAGCAGGAAGGGGCACACTGCCCGCTTCTGCAAGGCTCCAACAAAACCAATCACCCAAGTCCCCGACGCTGGTGTGGGCCAAGCTTGCTACAGCTGTGGTGAAGTGGGCCACTACAAAAGGGACTGCCCAAAGGCAGGAAATGCCGGTAGAGTGGGAAGAGTTCTGGCATAGGCCACGAGGAAGCGGTTTCCGACCCCACAGTGGTCACTGGTACGTTTCTCCTCGATAACTCTTATGCATGCATACTGTTTGATAGTGGAGCGGAGAGGAGTTTCGTGAACCAAAAATTTGCTCATTTACTTAAGCAAAAATCACGAACACTTAAAGAACCGTTCACTGTAGAAATGGCAAATGGAAAGACGGAGAGCACTAGCAGTATATTCATATGGTGTACCTTAACACTAGATAGCAATTCATTTTCAATCGACCTCATGCCGGTCTCAATCAAAAGTTTCGACGTCATTATCGGCATGGATTGGTTGAGTCTTCATTGTGCCGACATCATGTGTTATGAAAAGGCGGTTCGCCTTAATCTGCCGTCTGACGAAACTCTAGTAGTTTATGGCGACAAACCGGCACGAACCTTCGTATCATCTCGAGCATTCAAGCTCAGAAATTCTTGCGAAAGGAATGTCGCGCATTCCTTGCTCATGTGGTCGATGTGAGCCAAGAAACGAAATCCATTCAGAACATTCCAGTAGTACGCGACTTTCCTGACATCTTTCCAGAAGAACTCCCAGGATTACCTCCAAAACGTCAAGTCGAGTTCCGAATCGACTTAGTTCCAGGGGCTACCCCCATAGCCAAATAGCCCTATCGTCTAGCACCTGCAGAAATGCAAGAACTGTCCTGTCAACTTAACGAACTGCTCAGCAAGGGTTTATAAGACCAAGCTTCTCACCCTGGGGAGCTCCAGTCTTGTTCGTCAAGAAGAAAGACGGATCGTTTCGTATGTGCATCGACTACAGGGAGCTCAACAAACCGACCGTCAAAAATCGTTATCCTTTGCCTCGTATTGACGATTTATTTGACAAACTTCAAGGGGCGAACTTCTTTTCAAAAATCGACTTAAGATCCGGATATCACCAACTACGAGTGCTAAGGGAGGATGTTCCAAAGACAGCCTTCCGAACTCGTCATGGGCACTACGAATTCGTAGTGATGCCGTTCGGATTAACAAACGCGCCTGCTGTATTCATGGACTTAATGAATAGGGTGTGTCATCCTTACTTGGATCAGTTCGTCATCGTCTTCATCGATGACATACTTATCTACTCTCGTAGTAAGGAGGAACATAGTCAACATCTGCGACAGGTCTTAGAAACACTTCGTTCGGAGAAGCTCTATGCGAAGTTCTCGAAATGCGAATTTTGGATCCGACGAGTCGAATTCTTAGGGCACGTGGTTAGCGAAGAGGGAATACACATGGACCCATCCAAAATCAAAGCCATTGAGAGTTGGTCAGCACCGAAGTCGCCTACATAAATTCGTCAATTTCTAGGCCTCGCTGGCTACTATTGCAGGTTCATTCAGAACTTCTCCCGCATTGCGAAACCTCTTACAACACTGACCCAGAAGGGTGTGGCCTTTGACTGGGAAGAGAAGCAGGAGAGAGCGTTCCAAACGCTCAAACGAGCCTTGTGCACCGCACCAATACTATCCCTCCCCGAAGGGATAGAAGACTTCGTTGTCTATTGCGATGCGTCGAATCAAGGACTCGGATGTGTTCTGATGCAGCGAGGTAAAGTCATCGCCTATGCCTCGAGACAGCTGAAGACACACGAGGTCAACTACACCACACACGATCTTGAGCTAGGAGCAGCTGTGTTTGCTCTGAAGATCTGGAGACACTACCTGTACGGAACAAAAAGCACTATCTTTACTGACCACAAAAGCCTACAACATATATTCGACCAGAAAGAGCTCAACATGAGACAACGATGGTGGGTCGAGCTACTCAGTGATTACGAATGTGAAATTCGTTATCATCCCGACAAGGCTAATGTAGTAGCTGACGCCCTAAGTCGGAAAGAATATTCTGGTTATAGAGTCAAGTCATTGACTATGACTATCCATTCACACTTGTCTACGCAAATTAAGGAGGCTCAGCTTGACGCTTTGAAACCTGAGAATGTGGCGGGTGAATCCCTAAAGGGGATGGATAAGAACTTTGAAGTTAAGGGTGGCGGAGCTTATTTTCTCATGGATCGGATCTGGACCCCGAAACGCGGTGGTTTCAGAGACTTGGTCATGAACGAGGCGTACAACACTCGTTATTCCGTCCACCCGGGTTCAGATAAGATGTATCTGGATCTTAATAAGTTATACTGGTGGCATAACATGAAAGCAGAGATTGCTACCTTCATGAGTAAATGCCTTACTTGCGCCAAGGTCAAGGTCGAATACCAGAAACCCTCCGGTCTTGTATAACAACCGGAGATACCAGAATGGAAGTGGGAGCGGATCACTATGGATTTCATAACCAAGTTGCCCAAGACAACGGGTGGACTTGATACCATATGGGTCATCGTCGATAGATTGACCAAGTCCTCACACTTCCTGCCTATCAAGGAAACAGACAAGATGGAGAAGCTTACAAGAACTTACATTAGGGAGATTGTACGACTGCACGGTGTTCCTATATCCATTATCTCGGACAGAGATAGTAGATTCACTTCGAGGTTCTGGAAGTCGCTACAAAGTTCCCTAGGAACTAGGCTGGACATGTGTACAGCCTACCATCCACAGACCGACGGACAAAGTGAGAGAACTATCCAAACCTTGGAAGATATGTTGCGAGCCTGTGTGATCGACTTTGGGAAAGCATGGGATAATCATTTACCCCTTGTCGAATTTTCCTACAACAACAGTTATCACACGAGCATAAAGGCTGCTCCATTCGAGGCCCTCTATGGCCAAAAGTACAGATCCCCTCTGTGCTGGGCTGAGGTGGGTGATACCCAGTTAGCTAAAGGACGAGTTCCTGAAAGCACTCTCACAGGTCCGGAGATCATTCGGGAAACGACAGAGAAGATCGTCCAGATTCGTGAACGATTGAAAGCCTTTAGAGACCGACAGAAAAGCTACGCTGATAAACGAAGGAAACCGTTGGAATTCCAGGTGGGCGACCGTGTTCTATTGAAGGTCTCACCCTGGAAGGGCTTGATACGCTTCGGAAAGCATGGAAAGCTACATGCAAGGTACATAGGGCCTTTCGAAATTCTCGCAAGAATCGGCCCTGTAGCTTACAAACTTAACTTACCGCGCGAACTCAGTAACGTACATTCTACTTTCCACGTCTCGAACTTGAAAAAGTGTCTGTCCGACGAGACTCTCGTAATCCCACTCGACGAGATCGAGATCAACGAGAGCCTCAACTTCGTGGAAGAACCTGTAGAGATCATGGACCGGGAGGTCAAGCAAACGAAACAAAGCCGTATCCCGATAGTGAAGGTTCGCTTGAACGCCAAGCGAGGACCAGAATTCACTTGGGAGCGAGAGGATCAGATGAAACTGAAATATCCTCGTCTTTTTACTTAGTTATTTGTAACTACTTATTTGCTTAAACTCTAATTTCGGGACGAAATTCCTTCTAACGGGGGGATGATGTGACAACCCGAAATTTCTATTCTGTACAACCATTCGATTCAATAGAAGTCAGAACAGTCTCTACTAACTTTCAAACTTTTTGGAAAAAGTTTGAGTGTTTTAAAGTTAGTACTTCAGGAGATAACAGGAGAGAGGATGCCCTAGGGTTTATTGTGAAACAATAATATTCCAAAACTCCAAGAGTTTGGAGTTTACGGCCTAAACAAAGGTGTTTACGGCCGTAAACCCCAAGGGTATAAATATGGCACTTAGCCATTTTAATCACTTTTTCACATTTTCAAGATCCAAACTCAAATCCTCTCAAGTATCATCCGAATTTTCTTCTTGATCTTCAACTTTGTAAGTGTTTGTTACCCAAATAAGTTGATATCTACCTTAAACTAGTGATCTTACATGATTCCATCCGTGAAATCATTCCAAATGTGTAGATCTTCAAGTTTCACCAAGAACACCAAGAACATACACTAGTGTTCTTGGACTTTTAGCATCTTTCAAGCTTCTCTATTGTAAGTACTCTTACCCTAGTGTGTTATAAGGCTAGTTACACTTCTTAATCACCTAGAAAACACATGGAATCAAAGGATCAAAGGTGTTTACGGTCCAAGAACACCTTGGACCGTAAACCCTAAAAAGGGTGCCAAAGTGTGCCCTAGTCCCTTACAAGCCTTGGAAACTAGCCTAGACCCCTTCCTTGATGTGCTTAGTACTTGAAAACATCGAAAGACCATAAACCATTTGGGTTTACGGCCGTAAACCCAAAGACAAATGGACCAAGGACCGTAAACTCCACAAAGGAGTGAAATGGTGCCCTAATCTCTTCCTAAGGCTTAAACATGAAGTAGGAATACTTCTTATGACCTTTAGAGCTTCAAATCCCAAAATGGTATGAGTACCATGAGTTTACGGCCGTAAACTCATGGGTTTACGACCGTAAACTCAAGGGGTGATGGTCACAAAACCGTAAACTCCAAAGGAGTTTACCCTTGAACCCTAAACTCAAATGCAAGGTCCTACCACCCTTAGATGCAATCCTTAGGACTTATAGCACTTAAATCAAGTGTTTTACATGTCTTAGGATGTCTTAAACTTGGTTAATTAGTTGTTTTATGACTAATTGGATACATATATGTGTTATTATATGTTAACTAGGATCATTGTGTGTGTACAAGTCTTCACTTGACACCTAGCATCCTATACATTCCGTTCATCCAAACCACTCACTACAGGTGAGTTCATACCCCCTTAATTAACCTTTTAAATGTTTTTAAATGTTTTTAAATGCTTTTTTTGGGGGGGGGGGGATACAAGTTGATCTATTATAGTTATTATATCAATCACATGTGATTAATAACTACCAGTCTAGTGGATTTCTTACTTTTCAAACTGTGTTTTCAACAAACTACTTTTCAAATGGTTTTACAAACTCTTTTTCATATCAAATGGTTTTATCAAACTCTTTTACATGTCAAATACTTTTACTTAAAATATTTTACACTTATATCCCGTTAAATGTATATCTTTATAGATATAGTTATATAAGTAGGATTGAAAGGACTTAGAACTGATAACTCACCCTACCTCCTGTTCCTCGTTGGGTTGTGGACTTAGGGTATCGGTTATTTGTCCGAAGGTCGTTTGAATCCTAGTTATATATCATGTATATGTATATAGATATAAAGGTTCCTTCTTTCTATTTCAATACCCTTGGGTAGCAAGGGTATACATTCGTGTTCATACGTACAAGTCATATTACTAGTAAACTACAATAGGCATAGTTTAGGAAGTTACTAATACTATTACTAGAACAATGAATCATACAATAAGTCAGTTCATACATGAGTCAATACTTGCTAGACAGGGAGAGAAAACAATACAGCTAGTACACACAGTACATTACAATACATGCTAGACAGGGGGAGAACACACAATACAGCTAGTACACACAGTACATTACAATACATGCTAGACAGGGAGAGAACACACAATACAGCTAGTACACACAGTACATTACAATACATGCTAGACAGGGAGAGAACACACAATACAGCTAGCACATTCATTACATATACAGGAATACGATTACAGTTATGTGAGCCACGTAACGGGGCATGGCATCACCTGTCATGGCCCGTTTTGTATCCATAATCTCGTTAATTGGGGAGCGTATGAGTTTGCGTATAGATCTATACTGGATTAACTATCCTACACCTTTCTGCTCGCTACAGTGGGACTTGCAAGTCTACGGGTGCCAAATGTCATTTATTCCGACGTCTTACATCGTCGCGTTCTATAGTCAGTAGTAGGATACAAGCCGATCACATAAGTACTTTAAATTACAATTGGTTTAAGGTAGTTAGTACATCAGTAGTTACAACACTACAATACTATTTCATTTTCCCATTACATTCACTTTGTGATCTTCACACCATATACAGTAATGTAAAAACTATATTTTTGGTAAATGATAGTCAGATTTGGGAAAATACATGCTCTTACAAGAGGCACACACACAGTTACTTGATGCCTTGGTAGAAGGCCACTTTTAGTAGGAAACATAGGGTTTTCTAGGAGGTTAAAAACTTTTACATACTTACACTTCACATACTTACAAATACTTTCTTACAAATACAGACATTAAAATACTTATGATCTCACCAGCTTTAAAGCTGATACTCTCTTTCAAAATAACTTGTATCCTCAGGTCACCAGTAGACAAGTACCGATGCAAGGTTTAGAGAAGATGGAGCTCGTTCAAGACACATCTTTCATTTTGATTTATATTTTGGTGTCTATTTAACTTGACAGAACACACTTGTATTAAAATTATATTATTAATGCAATGGATGATGTTGTTGCTTGTTTACTACTATTCATTGTTATGATACTGTACATGACGTCCTCCGCCCCCGAACGTTTCCGCCGTTCTTGGTTTTGGGGTGTGACAGCAAGGCCCGGTTTTACAATAAATCTCCCGGTTTTCGACGAATAAAGTCATATTTAGAGCCCAAATTACTATTTTAACCCCCGGTTATATCACCTGTGAGTTTAATAGATATTAACAATTTTATGTTATGTGTTATATGTGCTATGTGCTTTTCCATGTTATCCTCTCATGTTATTATTTCTGCTATTTTTATAGCAAGGCTATACCTCTGACCACGAAGTGTATGACATAGGCATCACTTGGGTATTGGTATGTACCGTTGACCATGAAGTGTATGACATAGGCATCACTTTGGCTTCGGCAGTATGCTAAGATTAGGCGGAAAGCCTGAATATTCTAGCAAAATGATATTCCTGAGTAGTTTCTATGCCACTTGTGCTGAAACTTTATTGATTGTATATCAAGTATGGAAATTGTTACATCTCATTGATTGATATGGAAAGCTTTTCGCATTATGCCTTTGTTGTTCCTTGTTCCTATTTGCTTCTGCCATATTGAAGTATATATATATATATATATATATATATATATATATATATATGGCATAACGGTATATTGTATCTATTATTGAACTCACTAAGCGTCACCGCTTACCCTCTCAATGTTTAACAAATTTTGCAGGGAATAAGTAACCACTATAGTCATATACTGTTGGAAGGTTTAGAATAGTTGTAATATTACTTTTGTATTTCGGTTTATGATTGTATAAAATTACAATATCCTGGGTAGTTATGTAAAATATTAAAACATAGTCGGTTTGTATCCAATCTTTTGTAATCACTTTATCAATGTAAGATATTGTTTTATAAATATGCATGTAGCATGTTTTGGAGTAACTATATTGTGTAGTATGAAAGTGTGGGTCTTTCAATCATGGTATCAGAGCAGTGGTTTAAGTGAACTAAATTCATGGATTGGTATTTAGACTTAAGTGGGGTATTGGATAGTGATAAACCCTAGTATTCTAAGATATTAAGTTACTTCAAAATTTTCAGAGAATTAGTTTAAGTGAACTAGGAATTTTGAGAATTTCTAGACTTAAACATGAATTGTTAAGTGAAGATGATACGATGTGTATCTGGTATACTTAGGTTGAATACCTAAATGGAAACAAGCACTAGAATATTAACAGGAGATATGCCTTATATTCTAATATGTGCTAAATGATAAATGAATATAGCATACCTTAGTTGCTTGCCTTATTGCTATTATTTAAGAAAGTTTACGGTCTGTTGCCGACCTTGATTTAGAAGAGAAAATTTTATGTTTAGAATTCTAAGAATTTCTGTATTAGAATTTACATGAAACTTTTCGAAGTGATAAAGAGACTTATGATAATCGACATCGATAAGTTTGTAGATAAACGATTGAGGGATATCGTAAAATAATATTTACCAAGTGAAATCGTAAATAGTGTATTAATACCAATAAAGTGGTGTTGTACATTCAGAGTATAAATTTGATGAAATAATAACATCTTTAGAAGAATGACGTACGTTAGAAACACATTTGGGCGAGATAAATGTGTTGGTACAAATCCATGAACTTGTTCCACCGTTGTCCTGATTGAAGCAGTGATTGTTTATAGAATCCGAAGAACCGAAGATGGTGATAAATACTTCAACAGTATTGAAATTAATGTGGTTCAAGATTTAGAAGAATTAAATGAAGATCAACGGAAAGGCAAATGAAGTTTTTCAGACTCAATAGGCCAAGACTTTGTGATGTAGTATGTAGTTCAAGTAGTAACTTTATACAGGATGCTCAGACTTAGTATTTAATAATACTGAGTGATGATTGACTTCTATCACGTCCTCATGGAAGTTCCATTGTGTGTTAAGCTGACTTTAACATACATGATTAGGATGGTGAATTAAGTCATTTAGTAATAAAAGGTTAAGTAACTTACTTGTTTAAGTAAGGTAGAATGCTTAGTTGAAGAAACAATACACCCATAGTATTGTATGAGAAGAAATGTTGTAGTTAGGAATGGTAGAGAACCAAGTTGAAGCTAGTAGAGCTTGCTGAGATGCAGCTATAATGTAGACTTCTTAGGATAGACTCCTATGAAGTAGACTTAAACTTACTCAGATACAAGAATAACGATGTCATAGAAGGATAATGAAACCAACAAATGTGCATGGTGAATTACATAAGTTAGAAGATGATGCAAGTAGTTGAAAACCGTTTGTCTCTACACTGCTAGAGTAAATTTTGGGTGTAGTATGTCTTGCAGAGTAGACACTACCCGAGAAAGACTTTATATGAAGAATTGGAAGTAAAATTCTATCGACCTATGAAAAAGTATTAGAATATGCTAGATCAAGCATATACGTGAGAAGAAATCTTAGAAGACGAGTATAAGTAATCCAAGATATGTTTCATAGAAACGCGAAAACCCTAGTTGAGTCTAGGAGAAATTTTTGTATGTATTTGTTTGAACACATTCATGTGTAATAAGATGTTTTGTGATTTTGAATGGCGACATGGAAAACTGCGAGACAATACTTGGGACGAGTATGAGTAGGTGTGAATGATAGTAGAGGCCTATACTATCGGAAGCACAGGACTCACGCTTGGATAAGGGAAAGTCACAAGGCTACCAAGAAGCTAGTAAATGATTCCGTTTTATTCATGTGTGTCGTTACCTTCGTTTCGTTATGACTAAGAAGATAATTATCGTTCAAATCTTAATGTCATAAAGAGTGGAGTTCGCTTAATATAAATCTACAAAGATAAAGTTGATTGGTTTAGAAAGCCATGTATTGAGTAATGACGAAACTTAAGTCAAGAAGGAGATGGTCGAGATGGTCGATAGAAATATAACGATCTTCATTAAAGAATTGAGCAACCATTAACTAGAGATGTTACCTGTTATGAAGGCGATGAAGAATTTAGTTATTCATGGAAGGATTACAGTATGAAATCTGTGATTTAGTAATCAATCGAAATATTCTGTCATTTGACAAAATTGATATGTATGTTCGAAAGCACGAATTAGAGATACATGGTGCTATTCTTTCTGTTCCGAAGCATCCACGTGATGATCAAACTCTTTTTGTTTTCTTTATTGCATCAGCTCGATTTATTCGATCTGATTCTAATACAAGAGTTTGGTTCGTTATGTGTCTTGTGCGTTATAAAATCAAAGGTCATTAGAATAAGACCATTCAAGTTGTTATAGCAAAAGTAAAGGCCTTAACTTGGGTTTAGCTTATAAACCAAGAAGGAGCAGGAGTCGGCAATAAGAATTGAGTTTTAACTTAAAGATTAGGATCGAAGGCCCAATAGAGAATGATGAGCGGGTGCAGGTTTGAGCACCGCTAGTAACTAAGAAGTTTGAAGAGTTTGACAATCGTTTGGCAAACCAAAAGTTAAATATCGTACATTTTAGATTACCACAGAAGAAGTAAGTTAGGACTCGAATGTTGTGACTAGTAATTTTCTCATAAACTTTAGATCTGCTCACATCTTATTTGATTGTGATGCCTCAGATTCTTTTGTGCCTTATAAATTCGCACATTCTTTTCAAATTTCTTGTTACGCAATTGTCCAATCATTTCATATAGATAACATAAGAAATATATCATTACTTGCTGATAAAGTCTATAGAGATAGTGTCATAGGAATTGAAGGTTATAATCTTCTTGCTAACCTAATTCCTATCTCCTTTCCCAACTTTGATATTATTCTCGACATGAATCGATTGTCAAAGAACTACGCAGAACTCTTGTGCTACGAAGAGATGATATGCATCCCTATCAAAAGAAAGGATTCTATTTATGTCTACGGTGAAAATAATAAATTTCTTTCTTAAAAACTTGTAAATTTATATCGAAGGGATATTCTACCTATCCGACTTATACAGTTAATACCTTGAAAGAGGAGAAGAAAACTGTGAATGATAGCATTTGGATAATTATCGACCGGCTGATTAAGAGTGCATATATTCTCGCCATACATGAAGCGGCTCCATTGGAGAAATACGCATAAGTTTACTTAGACGAAATCATCGCAAGACATGGTGTGCCACTAAAGATTATTTCCGATCGTGATACTCGCTTCACTTCTCACTTTTGGGCGAGTATGAAACGTGAATTGGGATCTCGAGTTGCTCTCAGCACAGTTTATCATCCCCAGACAGATAGTCAAACGGAGTGAACGATCTAAACAGTAGAAGATAAGCTTCGTGCATGTGTCTTGGAATTCGGTGGTAACTGGGACAAGTACTTGTTCTTGTAGAATTTTCGTATAATAACAGTTACCACGCTTCAATCAAAATGCCACCATATGAAGCATTATATGGTCGTAAATGTCGTACGCCATTATGTTGTCGAGACATAGGACATAAGTCCTATACAGAAAAGAGAAGATGACCCATAGAATTCTAAGTGGGTGATACTGAAGGTATCCCCGTGGAAAGGTATTATGAAATTTGAGAAGAAAAGGAGATTGAGTCCTAGATTTGTTGGACTTTTCAAAATTATCTAGAGAATTAGTCAACAAGCATATCGCTTGGAATTGCCTAAAGATTTGGCAGATATACATGATATATTTCATGTAAGATATCTACGTAAATACTTGAGCGTATATGATGAAATGATTCCATTATCTGAGGTGAAACTGGATAATAAGTTAAGTAGAAGAGATCGTGAATGAAAGAACGACTAATCTACGTAATAAAGAAGTGAAGTTGGTGCTTGTCAAGTGGAAACACCATCGAGGCCCAAATTATACTTACGGAAAATAAGAATGAATTAAGAGTGAAGTATGTCAAGTGGAAACACCATCGAGGCCCAAATTATACTTACGGAAAATAAGAATGAATTAAGAGTGAAGTATCCCCATTTGTTTTAATCGTTGTGATTTCGGGGACGAAATCCTCAAAAGGAGGAGGTATTTGTAACATACACGTTTTGAAATCGTGTTATGTAATTTGAAAAGTTAATAATATTGTGAAATATTATGTGAAATTGAGTGTTGAGTTCTAACAGATAGTTTTTACTAGAAATGAAGTAAAACTATGTTTAGAATCACTCATAAAATATTGGAAGTCTTATGAGATTCCAATTAAAAGCCAAATAGTGAAATTTAGCGAAAATATAAAATTTGAAATAAGTAAAATTTTATTATTGAAAGTTGTAGATAATCTCGTTAGAAACATTTAGGCGAAAACCTCATCGAAATCCGAGTTATAACAAAGAAGTTATGACCAATCGAAGATCCGCGACAAAACCGGCACGGCGCCGAATGACGTAAAAAGTGAGTTTTTGATAAACTACTTTTTAGCCTTGGTGATCTAAATGAAAGTCGTAGTATTTGTTAAACCGAGAATTTTCATGAAAAGAACGCCAAAATCTGAATTCGTATGAGGAAGTTATGATTTTTCTAAGTTTCAGCTTAGCAGTAGACAGCTAAAAACTCGAATTTTAGATCGAGTGACTTTTAGCCGACACAACCTAAACGAGAATCGAAGGTCTCGCCATTAGCAGTACAACGGTAAAAAGTCTGACAAAAACGGACGTCGGATGAAGAAGTTATGAATTTTTAACGGATTTACGAATCCCGGTCTGTTAAAAATAATAATATTAAAATAAACTCAAAATTTTCCGACGAAGTCTAAACGAAAGTTGTAGAGCATAATTTTCCCTACGCGTGCATTTAAAGAACGTCAAAAATAGAGCCCGAATGAGAAAGTTATGGATTTTACAAGATTGGGCACAATTTTCGAGAATTTTCGCATGAATAGTGCCAGCCACGTCATCCGATCTCGGTGAGTCAGCAGATGCGTGTTGCCTTCTGATTGGACTGAGGCCGAAGCCTATCCCCGTCCGACGCGCCTTGTCCCGTGTCGCTGTGACTCATCGCATCCGAGCTTCGCTGGTCCAATCCGAGAGTGCCGCGTTAAGCTCGCACCCACCACCTGGCCTCGCTCCGCGGCTGCCACCTGCCTCGCTGACTCCCCTCTTCTCGGCCGACCTTCCGACCTTCGCCCCTATAAATAGAAGACCTGCGAGATGTCCCGGGTAGAATTCCAAAATTGTCATTTTCACCCATTTTTCATCTTTTTTATTATTTTGACTTCCCCCGAAGCCCCGATATCATTTTTAAAGCCCGAAATACGTTCCGAAGTTCCCGAGAAGCCTGAAAAATTTATCTTTTCGGTTTGAAGCTCTACCTTCGCAAGGCCCGGTTTTTCAATAAATCTCCCTGTTTTCGACGAATAAAGTCATATTTAGAGCCGAAATGCTGCCCAAATTACTATTTTAACCCCCGGTTATTTCACGGTGAGTTTAATATATAGGAACAATTGTATGTTATGTGTTATATGTGCTATGTGATTTTCCATGTTATCATCTCGTGTTATTATTTTTTCTATTTTTATAGCAAGGCTATACCTCTGACGACGAAGTGTATGACATAGGCATCACTTGGGTATTGGTATGTACCGTTGACCATGAAGTGTATGACATAGGCATCACTTTGGCTTCGACAGTATGCTAAGATAAGGCGGAAAGCCTGAATATTCTAGCAAAATGATATTCCTGAGTATTTTCTGTGCCACTTGTGCTGAAACTTTATTGATTGTATATCAAGTATGGAAATTGTTATATCTCATTGATTGATATGGAAAGCTTTTCGCATTATGCCTTTGTTGTTCCTTGTTCCCCTTTGCTTCTGCCATATTGAAGTATATATATGGCATAACGTTATATTGTATCTATTATTGAACTCACTAAGCGTCACCGCTTACCCTCTCAATGTTTAACAAATTTGTAGGGAAAAAGTAACCAGTATAGTCATATATTGTTGGAAGGTTTAGAATAGTTGTAATATTACTTTTGTATTTCGGTTTATGATTGTATAAAATTACAATATCCTGGGTAGTTATGTAAATTATTAAAACATAGTCGGTTTGTATCCAATCTTTTGTAATCACTTTATCAATGTAAGACATTGTTTTATAAATATGCATGTAGCATGTTTTGGAGTAACTATATTGTGTAGTATGAAAGTGTGGGTCTTTCAATTGTTTCCATTGTGTATGTGAGCCAATGTTGCAGTGACTGCAACCGATACTGCTGCCTGGAATACAACAGAGTTTACCTCCGGTGGAGGCGGTGGTGGTGGTGGTGTGTTGTTGTTCCTACGAACGTACCTTTGAGGCATCTTCTGTCATGGAACAGAAGGATGATGAGTACTTGATAGTTGTTTTGGTGATTCGGTTTGTTTTTATATGTGAAATCATACAATATAAAGAAATAATAAAAATAGAACTCATAGCAGATAACATCATCACAAAATAAAACACACACTTGTTTCATTAGTGATAAAGGTTTCGTACATGTTACATGAAAATTTGGCCTTCATAAGGCCTGCAGTACATGAGATAATAGTCAAACAGCATAACAACCCTATCGAGTAGTGTAATCACTTAATCGAGGGGTTAACCCTACATACATAAACAAAAGGAAAAATGGATAACATCAAGAGCATGTGGGGGGTAGGATGGGTCCTATTCGCGGTAGGAGGTCTCCGGTGGTGCTGATGATGAAGTGGAGGCGCGCTGAAGTCTGGCCAAATGGCGCTCAGTGGCACGTAGTCGGGCCTCTAACGCTGCCTGCCTCTCCTGGTAGTCCCTCACTACCTCCTGAGTCTGTCTCCTGGTAGTCCCTCTCATTGCCTCCATCTGAGCGGCAGTCACCTGGGCCTGCTCCCCAATGTCTCGTGTCCTCCTGACAATAACGGGGAGGGCGCGGTCGGTCGGCCCTCCATGTCGGAGGTCGAACATTCCCCGGTCCATGCCAAAGGGTGGTCGCACCCCTTGCTATGTGCTCCATCTCCAAATGTCTTGGGCCCATGGGGGCATCGGTCCATGGGTACGCCGGCACCCGTGCCACGTATGGTGGGTTGATAACTTCGGACTCCGCGTACGAGTCATCCTCATCATTCTCATCGAACTCCTCCTCCTCGAAGTCTATCACTGGTTCTGCGGGTCCCTCTTCCTGTTCCTCGGGGTCTTCCATTGGTTCTTCCTCCAGCTCCTCTTTTGGCTCGGGCTTGAGCCATCCTCCGTTCCCCTCGCTGGGGAAGTAAGGATCCCCTGGAAGATGAAATCCGGCCATAGTATCTATACAAAAATATACACATACAAGAGAATAGACAACATGTTAAAATACTCCTATATTATTTTAATTACTTAGGTTTGATTCCTTAAAACTTTTGGATAAAAGGTTGGTAAGTTTTAGATTCGTTTCCCACCACGATCACTCCCAAGCATACGTTGGTCGTATTTTGAATAAATATAGTTGATCAGACTATATTTATCCCCAATACGATTACATAGCTGCCCGGGTTTAACCGCGACGTTCAATTCATCTAAAGACTTTTATAGTTTCTTATCTTGACAATACTCTAGTATGCACACATAGGTATGCATTTTATTTTTGTTCAAAGTATTTTAGTCCCAATATATTTATAGTTTCATATCTTGTATGATTAGATATGTTAGTTCACTATTAACATTGCTCTGATACCAATCTGTCATACCCCCGAACCGGAAGGGCGGAAACGTCCGGGGGCGAATGACTTCATTTTGTAATATCATAACAAGTGTATATAAATGAAACATAGACAATCATCATCACCATACATAAAATATAACAACATACATAGTTTGCATCATTGTATGCATTCGTAAATTACACCCCAAAAATTAACAAGTGTATGGTGAAAACTACATACAACAATTTCCCAAAAGTCCCAAGCTGCCAACCTGCTTAATGAGTTCCTGAGAATACAAGTTATTTTCAAAGCGTCAACATATAAAATGTTGGTGAATTCATAAGCATGTTTATATGAAAACTTTACGTTGGTTTGAAAACTCCAGAAAATCCGATATTTTTATTAAAATAGTTTGTGAGTTTTGTTTCAAATCTTGTATAATAGCATGTGTATCCTTGTTTTATCTTGTTTGAAAACTGTATAGAGGGTGATTCCCAGAAAATCCTGTATTTTCTGTGTCATGAGAATATGTGGTCTTAAACCCTAAGACCGGAGTGAGGTGGATAGTAGAAAATAATCACACAATGTTTATACTTTGCAAAAACTGAGTGGTATGTATATTCAGCGTAAAACTTATAATAGTTTTGTTATTCTCTATGTGAGTCGTTATAACCATACTAATATGACGGAGGGCCTGACTTGATGTTCTTCAGGCGTCGGTTTCTGAGAAGACATTTGTCACCCTAGACTGACATGTCTAGCTGTAGCGAGCAGCTCAGGTGTGGGGTGTCGTCCCCTTATAGATCTATACACAAATTCCCGTTCTCCCTCCAGGAGACTTTGGTTATAACTACAGGGCTTACGGTGTATACTAAGGTAGGTACGGTGAAGATGCGTCTAACAAGAGCCTTAACGAAATTTCTATGCGAATATTGTGTTTCATTATTTTAGCCTTAAAATAATGTTACGAGTGTATATTTTGACTATAATTCATAAATAGTAAAAATGCAATCGAGTGTCAGAATAGTTCATTGTTTCATCTTTGTTATCAAAATAGCCGATTGTTAACAATGTGTTCACGAGAGGCCTAATTTACATAAAATTGACACTATGGCCCAATTAAAATAGAAGGTGTCATATAAGGCCCAATTAGGATGGAAGGGCCATACAAGGCCCATTTTGACTTAAGTATTCAAGAATGACCCGTATTTGTTTATTTGTTCACTTTCCACCCACTTTAATTAAAAATGACACTTTAGGCCCAATAAAACCGTGAAGGACATTAAAAGCCCATTTTTATCAAAAATGACAATTTAGGCCCAATAAAACCGTAAATGACCTTGAAAGCCCATTTTTATCAAAAATGACACTTTAGGTCCAACAATACAGTGAATGTCATTAAAAGCCCATTTTTATGAAAAATGACACTTTTGGCCCATAAATACCGTAAATGTCAAATAAAAGCCCATTTTTTTTATAAAAAATGACGTTTTTGGCCCAATAATACCGAGAATTTCAATAAAAGCCCATTTTTTTTTTTATCAAAAATGACACTTTTGGCCCAAATAAAACCGTGAATGTCAAATAAAAGCTCATTTTTATAAAAAATGACACTTTTGGCCCAATAATACCGTGAATGTCAAATAAAAGCCCATTTTAACAAAAATGACGTTTTTGGCCCAATAATACCGAGAATGTAAATAAAAGCCCATTTTTATCAAGAACGACACTTTTGGCCCAATAGTACCGTGAATGACACATAAAGTCTAGTTTTACGAAAAATGACACTCTTGGCCCATTTTAAACCGAGAAGGTCACTAAGAGTGCCTTTTTTTATCTTATTTTCAAATATGGCCCCTTTATATACTTTCTTTAGTTCATAGTAACTTTTAACATGTTTAAGCTTTCCAAACAACATAGGAAATTACATAAAGTAACCTGCTTGCTAAAAACTTCAAATCTTGGAAGAGATTTTGAGTTTATGGGTGTTTTTCATGGTTTCATAACATATCACACAACATATCATGAAAATATACACATGCATGCATAAATACGAAGATTATACACAAAACCAAGCTTGTATTCCCCCCTAAAGATGGAAAACACGAAAACAAAGGGGTATGGAGCTCACCTTTGAGGTTTGATCGGTTTTGAAGAGAAAAGGGAAGGAAGTTTTCGACCTTAGCTTTGATTCTTGAAGAGGTTTTCAAGTGAAAATGGTCCTAAGAAACATATACACGAAAAATAGAGTGGTTTGAAGAAGATTTTTAGTGTATACTTGGATTTAACTATAAGGCTTAACAAGAACTTACCAAGAGTGTGCTACTTGAAGAGATTATTTGAGAAAACCCACAACAAAAACCCACGGTTTTGATGAAGAAAAGTGAGGAAGTTTCTTGTGTTTTAAGAGAAAATAAGCTAAGAAGTAACTTTGAATTGTGAAAAATGGAGAGAGGTGGATGATGGTTTGGCCGAGATAAGGAGAGTGAGAGAGAGAGGCTTTGACCTAGATATTTAGTGGACAATCTTCGCCCTAGAAACATGGTGGTCTTATGCATGGATATCTTCCGTGCAAAAATGAAGTGTGACAATTTGAATTGATACCATCTTTTCTCTTTTTTTAGAACCGATAATAGGAACGGGGAGAAAGAAACAAAATTTTGGGCTTGGGTTTGGATTTGTAATGCAACCGAGAATACATTGGCCCATTAGGGATTTTTAGGCCCAATTAAATGATCTATGGAGGGCATTGGCCTAATTAAGTCTTAAGTTAAGTTTCATGGCCCAATAAGGCCCATTAAGAGAGTTTTAGCCCCAAAATAATGCCAAATGGAGTATTGGGCCCAATATGGCCCAAAGAAGGTATTCACGGCCCAATAAGGCCCACTAAGGGTCTTATGACCCAAAATACTATTGCTTAATGAATTTGGGCCCAACTAGGGCCCATATGTGGATTCTTGGCCCAAAAGAACCAAGTTGAGGGGTTATTGGCGCATTAGGGCCCAATAAGAAGGTTTTTGTCCATTAGAAGGTTTGAACCGAGAATCCAAGGTCTAAACCCAAAGTTGAGTGAATGAAGCTTTTTAGATTAGGTTTAGGCTTTTACGAGGAAGTTTCGACATGAGTTCAAGTTTTTGGATGTATAAACTGATATAACATTTGAAGTTTGGTTCGCATTTGAACACATCGTTACATAGTTACACAAAGAACTATCTTGTACATGGATAGGAAATCCTGGCCCGTAAATGCTAGTTGTGACAAAACTAGTCAAATTTCCATATATAATCATCTCACAACTTAATTACGTAAGCGATTAACCCAATCAACAATTCTTGGTAAACTAGGGTGTATAACCCTTACCAACCAAATAAACATTTAATTAATTATCGGGTTCTTAATACCATCGTATTATGAAATCTCATAACACACTCGGGATCTAACAACCTACTACAAAATACTACGTCAACATAATTATGCAATAACGAGATAATAGTACCTCGGCTCATCTTGTAACACAACCCTCATACCCCAGTACATCAGTAAATTCTTCCAATCGTAAGCCTCTGGGAACACCTCCAGAGCTTCTATTGATCAAAAGTGTAAAACCCCCAAATGATATACAAATAAGCTATTTATATACTTAGGCTTCCGCGCCGCGACCCCGTGTTTCATCAAAAAATCGATGTATGTCTTAAATGTTGCCACGTGTCACGTATGACTGCCACATGTACCGGTGACTACTTCACCTCCATGACGATGTGAAAACCAAGTCATGCGGCAATGAACTTCCATTGACTGTTTGAATTTGACTTTCGTTTAATTTCACCAAATAGAAACATATTTTTACAACCTTCAAACGTTCATAACTTCTTCATACGAACTCTATTTTTGATGATTTTTTAATTATATCCACGGAATCGTCCATCAAATATTACTTTCTTCCATTAATCACTTCCTATTCTCACATAGTAATTTCTGTTATGAAAAACGTACGTTACGAGCTCTCTCCCCGTTAAAAAGATTATGTCCTCGGAATCTTTTTAAATGGCTACAACCAGGTTATAACAACCTACATTATCACCCCTTACATTCACATGCTAGTATAGATCATTTATATATCAATTATTAGTATATCATATCACAATATGCTTTCCATTCAATTACGACTCCTCCAACATGCTTGCAACATCTAAAAAACTTTTCACCATTCCTCCTACAAGAACGATTATCAACCTGCACTATACATGAATAAGTATAGTAAATCCCAATTACATTCAACATTTATTTATGATATAACCATGTCCAAATAATACACCCTACATAGGAGTTTCTTTTTCAATATGCACATCATGTTCTATCTCACATATTACTTATCCACTATTCCATTTCTATGTTTCAAGTTTCACAACTTGCCATTATATTTTCACTTATAAGCGCTTCTCACATGCGCTCCAAACATATACATCAACATCCAAACTTTGGTCATTAAATAACATTATGAAAATGCCATAAAAAGGTTAACTCTTAATTTCTAAATAACATCCATATGTGATAAAAATCAATAAAGGGGATTACAATCAACCATCCATAGAGGGATATAAGTCTGCATACTACCCCTAATTAAGGGCTTTACATTTTCTTCTCGTCTCTCATATATGTTGATCAATGGTATTATAGTCACCAAGGCTAGCGTGATTAAACGTCTCCAATATAGTAGCATTTCTGATATGTGTATGGATCTCATCACCACGTATGTTTCAAACTCAACTCTCTGATACCACTTATGATACCAAATGAGTCTTGAAAATGCAGCGGAATAACAAAAATAACAACATAGAATAACAAAGAACAAAGTAATCAAATAGTATGATGATCAAACTAATAGGTTTTATGCAAAACAAATAAACTTAAAACCCTTAAGTTCACATGCAACCCAAGGATCTATGTTTTCACTATTGAACCTATAACTAAGAACATCAAAAAAGAAACCCTGGAAACCCTAGGTAATTTTTGAAAAACATAAATAAGGGTTTAGGATTACATACCTTATTGTTATTATAGTAAATACCAACAATCCTTCACTTGTAGATCTTCTTGGAAGCAAGCACCACAATTGTCGTTACTCTAGTGGTTCACACCAAAACTAGCAAGAAGGAAAACTACAAAGAGAGGAGAGGAGAGGTAAGAACTTTGACTATTTCCTTGGAATGATGAGTGGCCGAAATCACAAGGGTTAAGGGTCCTTATATTGTGGTCCAAGGAAACCCTAGATAACCTTGATTTAAATATTATAATAAAATTTCAAATTGGTAATTATCCAGCTCCTTATTTATCCACATAGGATATTCTAGAAACCCTAGAATACCCTCACAAAACCTTCCACCCCTAGGGTTGGAAGGTTCCGGAGCCTTTTGCTCAATTATTGAACAATTGCATTTTAGACCATGCACTTGTAATCAATTCTATCCATCCCAAAACTAATTCTAATTAAGTTATGATTAATTATTAATTAAGTAATAGCTTTTTTGATTAATATATTATTTTCATAATACATTAATAAACTTTTTATATTAATTTATTAATTACATATTAAATTAATCTCTCTCTAAAAGTCATCATGTCCAATTGCTAGGTTTGAGGGCAACCCAAAAGGATTGTGCTACTATCAATTCAAGTATATAACAATTATAGTTATGGGCTAAGACACCTAACTGCCAGTACAACTTCTGAATTGATCAGCAAATTGTAGCTTCCAAAAGCCGCTGCCGAAATCTGACCCAGTCAGTTACACGTCCTAAGATAAGTGATCATATAATCCTCTGTTCTGCAAGATATTTTTCGGACATGAGACATGGAATAGAATCAATCTCATTGTCTAAGACTTTGTTTCCCGATTTCTGATTTGTGAAGATATAGGATTTCTAATCGAATACATTAATTTAGTCCTGGCTGGGCCCAACACTATAAATCAACACCAAATCACCGAGGGGCCCAAAGATATCGCTTTTACCGTTAGGAAAAATGGAACGAATAAACTTTGGCTCATATGCTTGCATCCTTTACTCATCAAATCATACATGACAATACATTGTATAACATCAAGTTACTGATGCGTTTACGCATTACCAATGTACAACCAACTTGTAAATTACAACTCATATACCTTCGTTTCAAGGTCATAAGATATTATCTTCTCAGAATTACTTGTGATAGAATCCATGAAGTAATTCTCTAAGTGTGGGTTTATCCAACAGTTAAATCTCCATTTCTAAGTACTCATGAAAATTGCAACAATAATATTGATATGTCTAACTCCCTTAGATAATCTACAATCCAATTCATGACAGTCTTAATTCACTACGTACTTCCAAAAGTATGACCGACTGTGGAATTTGAATAATCATATAATTACAGAAGTAAAACATTCAAAATTAAACACCAAATAATAATAATAATAATTGACAAACGGCAGTAAACAAACTAATAAATAATTCTCCATTATTTAATCATCAAAAATCAATTACATTTATTTTATTACAAGTTTCAAACTAACTATCTAACTACTAAAAAATAATATCATCTCTCAGACCAATGCTCCTGACATGCTGACTGTGCCTGACCCTACTCAGAGCCTTCGTCAAAGGATCTGCAGGATTCTCTTCCGATGATACCCTCTTCATGATGAGGTGACCTTCTTCTACCCCATGTCTGATGTAATGGTATTTTCTACCGATATGTCTAGACTTTCCATGACTCTTGGTTCCTTAGTCAAGACAACCGCTCCTTCATTATCGCATAAAGGTTCCATTGGCTCCTCAATGGTTGGGACAACTCCAAGATCTCCAATGAAGTTCTTCAACAAAGCTGATTCCTTATATGCTTCGCTTGCAGCTATATACTCTGATTTGCAGGTTGAATCAGCCACCGTGTCTTGTTTGGAACTCTTCTAAGTTACCGCTCCACCATTTAGAGTGAACACCCAGGCCGACTAAGAATGAAAATTGTCTATGTCTATCTGAAAGCTGGCGCCACTATACCCACTCACTCTCAACGTATCACTGCCACCAAGGACTAGAAGCATGTCCTTCGCCCTCTGCAAATAATTGAAAATGTTCTTAACCGCTGTCCAATGAGCTTTATCGGGATTTCCCTGATAGCTATTGACCATGCTCAAGTGAAAAGACACATCACGGTGAGTACATGCCATAGCGTACATGATCGGCCCTACAACCGAAGCATAAGGTACCCACCTCATATCAGCTATCTCTTCATTTGTACTAGGGCTTTGAGTCTTACTCAATTTGGTATTACTTTGGATAGGTAGCTCTCCTTTCTTGGAGTTTTCTATACTAAACCTCTTTAGTACTTTATCCAAGTATGTACTTTAACTAAGTCCAGTTAGTCTCTTCTTTCTATCTCTCAATACTCTTATCCCGAGAATATTGGCTGCTTCTCTAAGGTCTTTCATGGTAAAACACTTTCCAAGCCAAGACTTAACTTCTTGCAAGGTTGAAATTTCATTTCCCATGAGTAGTATGTCATCGACATACAACACCAGAAAAGTCACTATACTCCCACTAGCCTTGATATACACACAAGACTCATCTTCACTCCTAGAGAAATCAAACTCTTCGACTTTCTCATGAAATCAAAGATTCCATCTGCAAGATGCTTGTTTCAATCCATAGATGGATTTCTCAAGATTGTACATTCTACTTGGAAAGTTTTCATCTACAAAACCTTCTGCCTGAATCATGTAAACATCTTCTACCAACTTCCCGTTAAGGAGTGTGATTTTGACATCCATCTTCTAAATTTCATAATCATGAAAGGCAGCTATGGCGAGCATTATCCTAATAGATTTTATCTTGGCTACTGGTGAGAAGATCTCATCATAGTCAACCCCCAGGGTTTGAGTGAATCCCTTCGCAACCAGCTGAGCCTTGAAGGTGTGTACCTTTCCATCGATGCCGGTCTTCTTTTTGAAGATCCATTTGCACCCAACTGTCTTTCGACCTTCTACGTTATCAACCAAATTCCAAAATTGGTTGTCATACATGGACTTGATCTCACTGTCCATTACCTCTTTCAATTTAGCAGCCTTAGGGCCTTCCATTTCTTCCCTGTATCTAGCCGGCTCATCCAAATTTATCAGTATCCTGTCACTGACAAACGTGTCACCATCTGTAGTAATATGGAAGACAGATAACTCAGGTGGCATGCTAACTCTACTAGAACACTTAAGAGGTAATGAATTATCTATTTGTTCAACAGGAACCTCTTCCTATGGTTGAGCGCTAGTAGCATCTAAGGTTCCTTTATTGGTTGAATCTTGAACTTCTTCAAGATCAATGGTACTCCCACTGTCCTATTTGAATATGAGCTCTCTCTCTCTCTCTCTCTCTCTCTCTAAAGACTCCTATTCGTGCTACAAAAACCACGTTCTCACTAGGACTGTAGAACAAATTTCCCAGTGAGTACTTTGGGTAACCAATGAAAATACACTTCTCACTTATAGCTGCTAGCTTGTCATGAGTCTCTCGTCTCATAAAAGCTTTACAACCCCATACTTTGATATGTGCTAACGAGGGAACTTTCCCCGTCCACATCTCGTGAGGTGTTTTAGCAACCTTCTTTGTATGGAAAAGATTGAGGATGTGGGCGGATGTCTCTAAGGCATACCCCCAGAAGTGAATAGGAAGAGAAGCACGACTCATCATGGAATGAACCATGCCTAACAAGGTCCGATTACGCCTCTCAGCCACACCATTCAATAGTGGTGTCCTAGGAGGAGTCAATAGTAAAACTATTCCACATTCCTTTAGATAGTCGTTGAACTTGATACTAAGATACTCTCCGCCTCTATCGAATCTAAGCATCTTTATTTTTCCTTCCCAACTGATTCTCAACTTCATGTTTAAACTCTTTGAACTTTTCAAATGTTTCTGACTTCTGCTTGATTAAGTAGATATAGCCATATTTGTTATAATCATGTGTAAAAGTCATATAGAATCGATTAGCATCCCTTATGGATAATCTGAAGGGTTTACACACATTTGTATGTATGAGATCCAACAAACCTTCACCTTTTTCACAAGATCCAGTGAAAGGTGATTTTGTCATCTTTCTCAAAGACAAGATTTGCATGTATCATCTGACCTTAGGTCAAATGATTCCAACACTCCATCATTTTGGAGTTGGGCGATACGTTTCTTGTTAATGTGTCCAAGACATCAATGCCACAAGCTTGATTTGTCTATACCATTAGATGAATCAATATGAAAAACATTATTGCCTAAATTATCAACACACGCCGCAATTTCGTACACACCATCACAAGGTAAAGCTTCAAATATAAAAACACCATTTTTATAAGCAAAAATAGAACCAGTCAAATCATTAAATTAATATTTAAAACCTTGTCTGAATAAAGCATGAAAATAAATAATGCTACGTGTCATCTCTGACAAGTAGCGACAATTTATTAAATCTATAAAAACACCACTACTAAGCCCTAGACTATAAACTCCAATCTTGGTAATAGGAGAAGATCGTCTATTCCCCATGGTATGGTTCATTCTTCCATGCTCCACCTCCTCACTTTCTCTTAGCCAGTGCAGAAGATGGCTTTACTTTGCCATCCTTGATGTCTTGCAGATACTTTGGGCAACTTCGTTTCCAATGCCCCTTATCATTACAGTAAAAACATGTGGCCTATTTGGGATTAGAAGTGTAAGGAATGTCAGAACTAGGCTTATCTTTGGGTCCATTGCTCGAAGACCCAACATGTGATTTTCCTTTCCAGTTCCGTTTAGGAGGACCTTTCCGCTTCTTCCACTTTCCGTGTCCAATAGCCAGAACGGGAGCACTAGCAGGAGTGGAGGTCGGACCTTTTCCCTTCATTCCTGCTTCAGCTCTCTGTATTAGGCTGTGTAATTAAGCCAAGGTGGTCTCAGTGTTGTTCAAATGATATGTCGAGGTGAACTGATCATAATAACTTGGTAAGGAGATTAGGACTATATCGATATCCAACTCTTCATCAAAGTGCACATTTAGCCTAATGAGGCGCTCCACGTATCGTTGCATTCTCTGCACGTGGATATAGAGAAATTCTCCCTCCTTCATCTTGCATGCCATGAGGGATTTGGCCACTTTGTACTTTTCTTGATGAGCTCTCTTGTGGAACTTTTCCACAAGGTTCTTGTTCATCTCACAAGGCCAGTATTCCTCATAAAATCTCTGCAACTCAGGGGTGATAGTGGCGACCATGATGCAAGCAACTTTTGTCGCATCATCGTAGTGTTTCTTGTAGGAGACTAATTCTTCAGGAGTGGCCTTGTCTTCGTCGATTTTGATTTACTTCCTTCTCAAGGACATACTCCTTGTTATCGAAACAAAGGGACATTTTAATGTTGCGCATCCAGTCGTTGTAGTTGGTGCCATCCAATATCACCTTTGAGCAGATTGACAACAACGAGAAGTTATAGTGGTTGGAGGAGAAGGAAGCAGAAGTATCGGCTGGAGTAGACATCTATAAAAAGAAGGTAGTTTAAGTTAGACAAGAATAATCCTTAATATAGTAACCCAAAATAAAATATTAAGGCTAGGACCCAACTATATAATTCACAACTTAGAAAAGGGATGTCATAATCTAATTGTAAATTTTATAAAGGTAGGTAAATGATGATTTACCAATTCCACTAGAAAAGAAATGAAATTAAGTGAAATTCCTAGGTCTTTTGAGATTCATTGAAACCATTTAATGGCATGTTTATTCACAAATTATGCTCCTCTATTTGTGACTGGGATACCGAGGATCACAAGCAAGATGTGAATAACCATGCGAATATGCTTGGTAACTTCATTGTCATTTATCATCCCAATTGATGTGATGGTAAACCACACATGCTCCATCAACAATTATAATTTATGAGATACCTATTACAACTCTTTATTAGTCCCTATGCACTAGTGTGCTAGTTAACCACACACACTCCACTAATGACTTATAAAGTGCAATGTGCAATTTCATGGGTTAGCATACTAATTCACATTTTTCCTAAAGTAACTAGATTTGGGACTTTAAACAGAAGGTTCTAGTACTTTTAATAGCATTATACTTTTAAGGAGATTTAGTTCTCTTATCAAATCCGTTCTGCTAATGACCCTCCACTCATCAAGAAAGCGGTGGGTGAGAGTGGACACCCATCCAACTACCATTTTATAATCAGTTTCCTTATACCCCCTTATAGACTGGCTTCGTGAGGCATATTAGCGATTTGACTGACTGATTCTTATACATATAAAATATTAACAATTAATAATAATAATATATAAGGTGTATTTTAAACTTTTCAAAATACTAGGTTTATTTAAATTTTTTTAAATTTCGAAAATTAATAATCAGTTAATTTAAATTTATAATAAACCAAAATTTGATTTAAATATTTATCTATTAATTAACAATTAATTAAAAGCATTAAATCAAATAAGGATTAACTAATTAAATTAATCAAATAATTTAATCCTAATCCTAACCCTCTAATTTTCGAAAATAGGGTGTATAAGTTATCCAATTTTTATAATTATCCCTTTTAATCAAATTAAAATAACAATTATCTAAAATAGGAACTTCTAACAACCTTAGCAATTTTCGAAAACTTGGGGAGGAAGGTTAGGGTTTCAAAACCCTAACCCTAATTTTGAAATCCAAGGGGAAGGGGCTAGGGTTTCGAAAAACCCTAACCCTAGTCGAGATTCTTGGCCTTTTAGGGTTTAATTTCAATAAACCCTAATTAATCTAATTCAACAATTATAGCTATTCAATTGAAAACAAACCAAATTCTCTGATACCACTGATAGGTTTTATGCACAACAAATAAACTTAAAACCCTTAAGTTCACATGAAACCTAAGGATCTATGTTTTCACTATCGAACCTATAACTAAGAACATCAAATAAGAAACTCTAGAAAACCTAGGTAATTTTCGAAAAAGATAAATAAGAGTTTAGGATTATATACCTTATTGTTATTATAGTAAATAAAAACAATCCTTTACTTGTAGATCTTCTTGGAAGCAAGCACCAAAATTGTCGTGCCTCTAGTGTTTCACATCCAAACTAGCAAGAAGGAAGACTATAGAGACAGGAGAGGGGATGTAAAAATTTCGGTTATTCCTTTGGAATGATGAGTGTCAAAAATCACAAGGGTTAAGGGTGTAACACCCCCAACCGAGGCGGCGGAATATGCCGGGATGTGCGACTAAGTTCATGGATCACATATAAACTAAATATATAGCACAAGTACAACAATAAACAAAACAATATTTATATTCTATCTTGATGTTTGAATACATGGTTCTTAAAGATAATAGTATAATATATGAATTTCCTTATACAGGTAGGCGGACAAAATAAAAAGTATTAAACTATATTGCCTGAGATTCATGATTATCTATCATCTAAATTTGCTTGATTACTGATTTCCTGATAATACATGTAGTTTTGAGGGTCAACACAAGGTTACTGAGAGTCACAGGTTTTCTGCTAGCCGCAGTAATGATAATTTTAAAAGAGTTTCAAAAAGTATTTTCTTTGTAAGTAAACCATATTTAAATAAGCGTTGAAAATCCAATGGTATCTTCGTATAAGTAAATATGTGCTTAAAATGGTTTTGAAAGAATCAAGTTTATGAGTTATTGTAAGAGAGAGAGAGAGAGAGAGAGAGAGAGAGAGAGAGAGAGAGATATTCGAGTTAATTTTTATAGTGAGTCCTATAACCGAGCTATGCGACTTGAGTGTACCCGACTATAACACTTCATTAGACGTTGCAGTAAAAATTATAGACACCTATCACCAGCTTCGAATGACCAGTCGAGGTTGTAGCTAGCAACCACGAGTGGGGATGTCAACCCCGTATAGATCTATACATATGTATCTCGCTCCAAAGATTAACGGTTATAGTAGTGTGGGTATGCTAAGTGTTTAGACTCAGCTAATGAATAACATAACGTCCCACTAAAAAGCCCTTAACTAAAAAGATTGTGAATAACTCTTACTTGTGGGTAAGTTCTAGGCGTAATGAATTTCATGACATCAAGCTTATAAAAGTCAAGTATGTTTGATGTGTGTGTAAAGTGTAGGGCACTAACTTTTATATCAAAGTATGTTTCTTTTATAAACTCTATGTTAAAAGGCATATGTTATTTCATGACATCAAGTTTATAAAAGTTGAGTATGTTTGACATATGTGTAAAGTATAAGGCACTAACTTTTATATCGATGTATGTTTCTTTTATAAACTATAGTAAAATGCATATGTTATTCCATGAAATCAAGTTTATAAAAGCTGATTATGTTTGACATGTGTGTAAAGTATAAGGCACTAACTTTTTTAACAAAGTATGTTTCTTTTATAAACTCTATAGTAAAAGACATATGTTATTTCAATAGTTGTATAATTCTAACAATATAACATACTAGGATATGAATGTTTAAAACAATATTTTTTACTTCTAATATATAAGTGTTAAACAATACTTTTCAACTACTATGCACAGACAGGGGCCAGACATGAAACACCGGAGGGCAGGACCATTTTGGCATTTAAGTTGTTCTGAAATCCAATAACCCTATGCGGCCCTTCAAACCAGATTCCCCGTACCGTAAGCAGTTAAAAGGTATTGTAATAACATTTTTTTAAATAATTTATAATACTTAGTACATGTATTCGCCCCTCCCCCCCTTCAAATTAAGTAAATACAAAAGAGGAGCTGTAACACTCACCTTAACGAGCGGTTATTGAGTTGTTTTCCATATTGGATGCGAAAATCGAGACGTGTTGTCGTGAAGTTGTAGTTGACGGGATTAATTTGATTTACTCAACAGTGGGTGGAGGATGGCGGTAGCACAAAGTGGCAGCGACGGTGGTGCTGTGAAGATGGAGGTAGTCCGACAGCCTCCTGTTGCTGGTTGTTTTTGATTTTCTAGTGAGGACAATGGTACGTGGAGGTGGGGGACGTCATAAAGCAGTAACCCAACAATAATGGGGGTGGTGGAGGGGTCGATTTGGTGGTGGCAGCAGGTGTGTGACATCCGTGATCCCAAGGTATTGCTAATTTATTTAATCTTGCATTTATTTAGTTTCGGGCCATATAGTTGTTGGCTTAGAGGTTGGACGTCTTCATGTTGGGGTGGCTGAAGTTGTACGCTGGGCGTAAGCTTGGCGTACGCGGGGTTTAGTAACGTCAAGGAAAAGCGCGGAGCCATGTACATACGCGCAACGTACTAGGTGCTACGCACATCGTACGTGTGCTGACTCAAACCCTATTTTTTAGGGTTCAAACCATATAAATATGTCATTATGTCCCATTCCTCGGCCTCCTTATCAGTCTCCTTACCTCAGAAACCCTAAAATCTAACCCCTTATCATCCTTGTGTGTTCTTAGCCTTGTGAAGATCATTTTTGTTAGCTTGGAGCCTTGGAAAAAAGAAGAGGAAGTTGGTGAAGGAGAGTTAGTGAAGCTTGAGCTTGAAGATCTGAATCATCATCATCATTTAACACTCATTTGAGGTATACATTTCAGAACTTGCCTTATAAATGCTTAGATCTCTTGTGGTTGAGTTTTTGGACCTTTTTGGTCCCAAGGATGAAGCTTTATTGCTCAAAGTCATTTCTTAAGCTTGGGGTTGCCACCCTTGGTGTTATTTGAGTCCCTAAGTCATAAAGTTACCATCTTGAAGGTCTTGAAGCATCCATGCATGAGTATTGGTCTCTTTTAAGGAAGTACGTTGTCATATTCCAAGCTTGGGTTCATTTAGGGGCATGCAAGCCACCAAGTGGTTGACTTTATGGATTAAGACCCTTCATTGGACTCAGATATGTGTTTGGAGCCTCAGATCTAAAGGATTTAAGTGTTTATTGGGATTTTGGCTTAATAGGAGAGTACTTTGGGCGTACAATCTCGTACGTGCAACGTACAAGCCATGCAGCATATACGCTTAGCGTACAGATGAGTACGCCCTGCGTACTCACTGGTTTGGGCTTTACATTATTTGGGCCTCGTTTTGGGTCACTTTCATGGATTAGTGACTTGGGTTGTGGTGGATCATCTAGAACTGGACCAATGGGCTAGAGAAACATTATTGGGCCTTGGGCTAAGGTCCATGCGTAAGGATTGGGCCCAATTGGAAATTGGGCCATATATTGGGCTTCATGGGATTGTTTATCTTTTGGGCCATGGGTTGTGATGTATGGACCAAGTTATGTTAGGGGTAGAATAGTCTTTTACCGCATGTAGAGATTTTTGGGTAATAAGGTAGATCCCTTGGTTGATTAGCTTTTATTTGTAAATTGTTAGCTCAAAGAGCTGTAGGACCAGTAGTCAGGGATCAATCGTTCAGTCAGCTTATCGAGGTGAGTTTCCTTACCGGATTTAGTCGGTCAAAGGCACCAATGCCCACCCATGTTTATGTTATGTTGTTAGGATGCTAGCTGTCTTTGTGACTCTTGCATGTGCCTGTGTTTATGTGTTTGTCGGGCGGGGCCTGATGAATATTTGTATGCTATGTATCTATGTGATTATTGCATGTGTATGTGTTTATTTGATATATGTTATTGTATGTTGGGCAGGGCCCGTTTACCGAGCTCAGCTCGATGCAGGGCGGGGCCCGATGCTGGATAGGGTCCGATGCCGGGCGAGGCCCGATGACAGGGCGGGGCCCATTATATGTTTATTGTATGATTGCTATGTGGTATTTTGGGGGAACTCACTAAGCTTCGTGCTTACGAATTTTAGTTTATGTTTCAGGTACTTCTGGTTGTAAAGGGAAGAGTTCGGGATGACTGCATTGCACACACCATTGGGATTCCGCTTATGATGTTTCACTTTGATTTTATAATAATTGATACATTCGTTTTTATTTGAATATTTGGATGATGTTGGGAAATACTATTTGATCTATTATTAAAATGAAAATCTTTTGGACCATATTTTTGATTGTTACAAGTTGGTATCAGAGTCTTGGTTTGAGGGATTTGGGCACACTCTCGAGTGTGTCTGAACTCAAACTAAGGTCTGGATGGAAATTTTCAAAAGAAAAACATTTTTGTAAAAAGGAATTCTAAAAGAGAAAAAGGGTGTGGTGTATGCAATCAGCCGAGCTCAAGTAAGTTATTCCAAAATACCCATACATGTTTATTTATGATTTGAAATGTGAAATTGTGAATCGCATGTTAGACTAGGGCTAAGGATCTAGGAGTGATGCCTTTGTATGCTTGTAGTATGAGCCTATAGAATTGCATGCTAGTACTGATCAATCAGTAATGCTTGGTTTTGATTACTTGATGCTCGAATGCTGCTTGCTTCGTGCTTTTAGGAGTTCTTGTTAATTTCAGCTAGCTAGTAAGCCAATATGCTAAGTTACATGTTATGAAAACTAAATAATTTCAGAAGGTTAGGTTTAACTCTATTGCGCAGCTCTTGTTTGAGTCTAACGGTTGTAGTGAGAGACCTCTCATTCGAAGAATTATCTAGTTTTTTAATATGTAATTGTATTCGTGAGCTAGTTAGAAGGGGTTAGCATGAGTTCCTTCTGCATCTGATGGCGGATAGTGGTGTGGAGTTTTCCCTAGGAAAACACTAGGATAAGATTTAGTGTTGGGAGCCTTAGTTGTGATGGAATCATTGGTTATAGAGCAATTTGGCTGAGTTAAGGCAGTTCTTGAGGAAAGTATGGATAGATGTGGAAAGTAGTATGGGCCCGTACTACCGAAAGCAGCGGATCCGTACTCGATTCAAAGAGGGTTGCAGTGAAGCCAGGGAGCTTATGTACTTGTGATTTCCCCGATATGCGCATTGATGCTTGATCTGATAGTTTTATGGTCTATTTTCAGTATGGTGGTATTGCGAGGCTGGCCAGTGGGCAGTTACGGTGTATGGGAGCATTCGGGCTCAGGTTCTGGAGCCAGGCAGCTTGATGACCAGATGAGGGAGTTCATCTCGTCTGAGATTACATACAATATCCTTGATCAGACTCCCGTGATCTTTGGCACGGTCAAGGAGGGTATTCTGAAGATTCTTGATGAGAGATTGAACGCCTTTCACTCTGAGATTGTGGCATTGATTGGGACCCGTTCTCTGACCTTTAGAGAGTTTGGGGCATGTGGAGCGCCAAACTGTCATGGGGCTAAGGAACCCATTGCGAGCAACATGTGGTTGGCAGATGTTGCCAACGCCTTTCGTACCAGCCGTTGTCCCAAGGGGGACAAGGTCAGACTAGCTTCCTGCCTTCTGAAGGACAGGGCACGTGATTGGTGGGAGGAGGTAGGACATGCTACAGGAGATGATGATGCTATTGATTCGATGACATGGAGTGATTTCTCGACCTGGTTCCGAGCCGAGTTTACATCGATGATTGAGGTGCAGTAGCTGGCGCGAGAGTTCCGGGATCTCTGTCAGACTACTGAGACGGTGACTGAGATCACCGCTATGTTCAAGGAGAGGGTACTCCTAGTTCCACAGTATGTGGCGGATGAGGAGATGAAGAAGGCCCAGTACCATGAGATGCTGAGGAGCGACATTTGGCAGTTTGTTATCCGATCCAGCTGCAAGATGCTGGAGGACATGATAGCGAGGGCTAGGGAGAGGGAGATTAAATTAGAGATAGAGAGGAAGAGGAAGCCAGATTCTGCTACGAGTGTTGAGGATTCGGGCAAGAGGTCCAATGTATCTGATTCTAGACCGAGAGGCCAACATGGTCGTAACTACTATGGCAAGTGCGGAAAGACGCACGAGGGGACGTGTAGAGGGGTGGGTTCTAGCTGCTTCAAGTGCGACCGGACTCGTCATATCAGCAGAGATTGCACTGCTACCACCCTCATCACTCTGGTATCTGATCTGATTTGCTTTCAGTGAAATCTGAGGGGCCACAAGAAGGCCTAATGTACGAGGTTGGCTGCGACATGACCGATATTAGCACCCACTCCTACAACATTTAGGATTACTGATGGCCGTCTCGGCCGGGCAGAGACCCCAATGGAGAAGAGCAGGTTTTATCATCTGACGGTAGAGGAGGTGCGTGCAGCTCCCGATGTGGTGATGGGTATGTATCTTCTCATTATCTCTTTATTTATATTTATTTGTTCCTTATGTTTATGTGTTTCGTTTTAGGATCATTCCTAGTGAACGACATCTATGCTTTGATGTTGTTTGATTCGGGGGCTACCCGATCTTTTGTATCTCTTGCGCTTAGCAAGAGATTTGCTGGAGCTCCAGGGGAGCTGGATTGCCCATTGGATATTGAGATTGCAGATGATAGGTCTATTCGGGTTGCGAGGGTTCATCGAGGGTATACCCTTCAGTTATTCAGCGAGCAGTATCCGGTGGATCAGGTTCCCATTCCTTTATGTGGGAACAAGGTTATATTGGGCATGGATTGGTTGAGCCCTAATAGGGCAGTGATCGACTGTGAGCAACAGTTGGTTCGGGTTCGGACCCCAAGTGGGGGAGTTGGTGATTCAGGGTGAGAGGCCACAACGTGCGCCGATTATGTGTTCTGCAGTGAGGGCCAGACCCTACCTTCATCAGGATGGTGCGGGCTTTGTCGCCTATGTGATGGATATACGGGATAAGGGTAAGGCGACCGTGGGCGATGTGCCGATTGTGCGGGAGTATCCGGATGTGTTTCGGAGGATTTTCTCGGGGTACCTCCGGAGAGACAGGTAAAGTTCCAGATTGATTTGGTTCCAGGTGTGGCTTCGATAGCCAAAGCACCGTATTGGTTGGCTCCTCCTGAGATGCATGAGTTGTCTACAAAGTTGTAGGAGCTGTTAGACAAGGGATTTATCAGGCCGAGCATTTCTCCTTGGGTAACCCCGATTCTGTTCGTGAGGAAGAAGGATGGGTCTCATCGGATGTGTATCGACTACCGGGAGTTGAATAAGGTAAAGGTGAAGAACTGTTATCCCCTCCCGAGGATTGATGTTCTTTTTGACCAGCTTTAGGGTGCATCTTGTTTCTCCAATATTGATCTGCGATCGGGTTATCATCAGGTGCGATTCAGGGACGAGTACGTGCAGAAGACAGCTTTCGGACTCGTTATGGCCATTATGAGTTCGTGGTGATTCCATTTGGGCTCACCAATGCTCCTTCTGCGTTCATGGATCTCATGAACCGTGTGTGTAGACTGATGTTGGATCGGTCCGTGATAGTCTTTATTAGTATTATCTTGGTCTATTCCAAGAAGCAGGAGCAACACGAGGAGCACTTGAGGGAGGTGCTTGAGACATGGAGGATGGATAAACTTTTTGAAAAGTTCTCCAAGTGCGCGTTCTGGTTGCGCGAGGTGCAGTTCCTGGGGCACCTTGTCAATCAGAAGGGTATTCTAGTCGATCCGGCCAAGGTCGAGGCCGTGATACAGTGGGAGGTTCCAAGATCTCCATCTGAGATTTGGAGTTTTCTTAGTTTGGCTGGTTACTATCGGAGATTCATCCAGTATTTCTCCAAGATTGTTGTTCCATTGAACCGACTGACCAATAAGTCGGTGACATTTCACTGGGGGCCTGACCAGTAGTCAGCTTTCGAGGCTCTTAGGCAGCGTTTGTGTGAGGCGCCGATTCTGACCTTTCCAGAGGGTGTCGATGATTTCGTGGTTTGTTGTGATGCCTCGATCACGGGTTTAGGCGCGGTGTTGATGCAGCGGGGTCGCGTGATCGCTTATGCTTCGAGGCAGCTGAAGCCTCATGAGGCGAATTATCCGACGCATGATTTGGAGTTGGGGGTTGTGGTTTTCGCCTTCAAGATTTGGCGGCATTACCTCTATGGGGTTCGTTGTATTATTTACACGGACCACAAGAGCCTGAGGTATTTGATGGATCAGTCGAACCGGAATATGAGACAGCGTCGTTGGTTAGATGTGGTGAAGGATTATGATTGCAAGATCCTTTATCACCCGGGGTAGGCCAATATGGTGGCAGATGCTCTCAGCCGCAAGGCGGTCACGGCTCCGATTCATGATATATGCTTGAGGATGACAATGATTACTCCCGTTATTGGAACGCATTCGGGAGGCACATGCTGAGGCTATGAAGGAGGAGCGCCGTAAGTGTGAGCAAAATATGGGTTAGGTGGCTTCCTTCGATTATGATAGCCGAGGATTATTGACTTTGCATCAGAGGGTCTGGGTTCCATATTGGGGCGGAGTGCGCCAAGTTCTGATGGAGGAGGCTCACGAGTCGAGATTCTCCATTCATCCCGGGGAGACGAAGATGTATAGGGATCTTCGCCCTGATTATTGGTGACCCTGCATGAAGCGGGATATAGCATGGTATGTGGAGCGGTGCTTGATTTGCAGGAAAGTCAAGGCCAAGCATCAGCAACCTCACGACAAGATGCAACCGTTGGAGATTCCCGTATGGAAATAGGAAGACATCATGATAGATTTTATCATGAAGCTTCCCAAGACTGCGCGCGGAGTGGATTCTATTTGGGTCATCGTGGACCGATTGATCAAGAGCGCATACTTCATTGCGATCCAGGAGAGTATTTTTGTAGAGAATTTAGCCGAGATTTATGTTCGTGAGGTGGTGGCACGTCATGGGGTGCCGATATCGGTGGTTTCAGACCGGGACGTTCGTTTTACTTCCAGGTTTTGGAAGCGGTTTCATGACAAGATGAACACTCGTATCCATTTTAGTACAGTTTTTCATCCGTAGACCGGAGGGCAGAGTGAGTGGACATTTCAGACTCTTGAGGATATGTTGTGTGCGTGTGTATTGGATTTTGGTGGGAGTTGGGATATGTATCTTACTTTAGCGGAATTTTCGTATAACAACAGTTATCACGCTAACATTGATCGACCTCCTTTTGAGATGCTCTACGGAAGGAAATGCAGGATCCCGATTTGTTGGGACGAGGTCGGTCAGCGAGTCATAGGGAGTACCGAGGTGGTACTCAAGACTACTGAGCTGATTCAGCAGGTTCGGAGCAGGCTCTAGACAGCTCAGAGTCAGAAGAAGAGCTATGCCGACAAACGCAGGCCAGACTTGGAGTTCCAAGTGGGAGATATGGTTCTCATGAATGTGTTACCATGGAAAGGTGTCATCCGGTATAGGAAGCAGCACAAGCTGGGCCCTATGTATATTGGTCCTTTCAGTGTTTTGGCACGGGTCGTCTGGGTAGCTTATCGTCTTGATCTTCCAGCCGAGCTTAGTCGGATTCATAGCATATTTCATGTCTCCCAACTGCGGAAGTGTTTAGTGGATGCTTTCGCAGTTGTACACTTAGAGGATATTTATGTGGATGACCGCTTGAATTATGTTGAGAGACTAGTGGCAATATTAGATCGGAAGACAAAAACCTTAAGGAACAAGGTTGTGGAGCTAGTGAAGGTGCAGTGGTTGCACCGCAAGGGGTCGGAGTGGACTTGGGAGCCCGAGGAGGAGATGAGAGAGCATTATCCAGATTTTTTCAGGGCAACGGACTTCGAGTACGAAGTCTGATTCAAGTGGGAGAGAATTGTAACATCCGTGATCCTAAGGTATTGCTAATTTATTTAATCTTGCATTTATTTAGTTTTGGGCAATGTAGTTGTTGGGCTTAGAGGTTGGGCCTCTTCATGTTGGGCTAGCTGAAGCCGTATGTTGGACGTAAGCCTAGCGTACGTGGGGCATAGTAAGGTCAAGGAAAATCGCGGAGCCATCCACATACGCGCAGCATACGTGTGCTGACTTAAAACCCTAATTTTTAGGGTTCAAGTCATATAAATATGTCATTATGTCTCATTACCCAGCCTCCTTATCAGTATCCTTAGCTCAAAAACCCTAAAATCTAACCCCTTATCATCCTTGTGTGTTTTTGGCCTTCTGAAGATCATTTTTGGTAGCTTGGAGCCTTGGAAAGAAGAAGAGGAAGTTGGTGAAGGAGAGTTAGTGAAGCTTGAGCTTGAAGATCTGAATCATCATCATCATTTAGCACTCAATTGAGGTATAAAGTTCATATCTTGCCTTATGAATGCTTAGATCTCTTGTGGTTGAGTTTTTGGACCTTTTTGGTCCCAAGGATGAATTTTTTTTGTTTAAAGTCATTTCTTAAGCTTGGGGTTGGCACCCTTGGTGTTATTTGAGTCCCTAAGTCATAAAGTTAGCATATTGGAGGTCTTGAAGCATCCATGCATAAGTATTTGTCGCTTTTAAGGAAGTAGGTTGTCATATTCCAAGTTTGGGTTCATTTGGGGGCATGCAAGCCACCAACTGGTCGACTTTATGGATTAAGACCCTTCATTGGACTCAGATCTGTGTCTGGAGCCTCAGATCTAAAGGGTTTAAGTGCTTATTGGGATTTTGGCTTAATAGGAGAGTACGTTGGGCGTACAAGCTCATACTCGCAAAGTACAAGCCATACAGCCTGTACTTATAGCGTACAGATGAGTACACCCCGCGTACTCATTGGATTGGGTTTTGCTTTATTTGGGCCTCTGTTTGGGTCACTTTCATGGATTAGTGACTTCAGCCATGGTGGACCATCTGTAACTGGACCAATGGGCTAGAGAAACATGGTTGGGCCTTGGGCTAAGGCCCATGCGAAAGGATTGGGCTAAATTGGAAATTAGGCCATATATTGGGCTTCAAGGGATTGTTTATCTTTTGGGCCATGAGTTCTGATGTATGGACTAAGTTGTGTTAGGGGTAGAATAGTCTTTTGCCGTAAGTAGAGATTTTTGGGTAATGAGGTAGATCCCTTGGTTGATTAGCTTTTATTTGTAAATTGTTAGCCTAGAGAGCTGTAGGACGAGCAGTCAGGGATCATTCGTTCAATCAGCTTATCGAGGTGAGTTTAATTACTAGATTTAGCAAGTCGAAGGCACCAATGCCGGACCATGTTTATGTTATGTTGTTTGGATGCTAGCTGTCTTTGTGACTCTTGCATGTGCCTGTGTTTATGTGTTTGCCGGGCTAAGGCCCGATGCCGGGCGGGGCCTGATGAATATTCGTATGCTATGCATCTATATGATTATTGCATGTGTATGTGTTTATTTAATATATGTTATTGCATGTCGGGCGGGGCTCGTTTACCGGGCTTAACTCGATGTCGGACGGGGCCCGATGCTGGACGGGATCCGATGTTGGGCATGGACCGATGACAGGGCGGGGCCCATTATATGTTTATTGTATGATTGCTATGTGGTATTTTGCGGGAACTCACTAAGCTTCGTGCTTACAGATTTTAGTTTATGTTTCAGGTATTTTAGTTGTAAAAGAAAGAGTTCGGGATGGCTGCATAGCACACACCATTGGGATTCCGCTGATGATGTTTCACTCTACTTTTATAACAATTGATACATTGGTTTTTATTTGAATATTTGGAAGATGTTGGAAAATACTGTTTGATCTATTATTAAAATGAAAATTTTTGGGACCATGTTTTTGATTTTACAGGGTGGTGACGAGGTTGCAGGGGGAGTTCCGAGGGTTTGCTGTCTTCAGTTCTCCTCATGTTTTCGATCTGAAACTGACGATGGGAAGGGCTAGGGAGGTGTTGGTGTTGAAGACAGGGGTTATGAGGGTGGTGTAGGGTGGCTTTTGGGTGGTGGAATGGTGGTGTGTTGGTGGAGTTGTATGGTTATACCGAGAGAGAGAGAGAGAGAGAGAGAGAGAGAGAGAGAAAGAGAGAGAGAGAGAGAGAGAGAGAGAGAGAGAGAGAGATTGGAGTGAGTTTAGAGATAGAGAAGAGAAATGATGGTTGTGGTGTGTTATGAGCTCCTAATGCACTCTATTATAGTGCAAACACCCCCACACACACCCTTGTTTGAAGCCATACTCTCAAATCACATCAATAACCATGCTTGTATCCTTTTAGATGGAGTGTATGCAAAAGGATCGAGGTAAGGGAGAGAGAGCACATGCGAAGGGAGATGGGAAAGAAAGGAAGCTAATTTCAATCTTCTAGGAAGGACGTGTGGGCCCCACATGAGGTTACACCCTCCTTAAGTGCTCAAAAACACACCTAAATGGGTGCATCGGGATTTGAACATCAAGAAAGTTTTTTCGAAAGTACTGTTAGATAGAATTTAATTCAAGGATTCCGGAACATCAAACATATTAATTTTTGGAGTTACGAAAATTCGGGAAATTAAGATTGAAGTTTCACGTATAAATAGCTCGCGGAGTCCGTTTTCGCGACTTTTATAAATATTTTTGATAAAAAAAATTTGAATATTAACTTCAATATTAGGCTATAGCCTGAGTCCAAAACGCTCTCGGAATTCCAATCGGCAATGCGTAAGTGCCTCAACGGATTAAAAAAGTTTATGCAGAACAGGTAAATCTAGTGTTATACTGGTTTGGTTTCTTCAACTCCGTTTTGGACGTTTATTTATATTTTGGGTAAACTACACGAATGGTCCCTATGGTTTGGGGGAACCTGCACGCTTAGTCCCTGAGCATGATTTTTAACTCAAAAGGTCCCTTGTATTTATTTTTGTTGCGTCTATGGTCCCTAGTAAACATAAAAAGACAAAATTTCCCTCACCTATTTTCTTTTTAATTAAATTGATATTTAGGTATTAAAAAGGGCCCACCCATATCCCTTCTTCATTAAGAAATGCCTGATTCATTCTCTCTCAGTTATGTTGTCGGTGAATGAGAGCACTAATCTTCTTCGATCTGCTCCTCGCACCCTTGTCGGAGTCCATCACCACAACCACTCTTCCGCTCACCACTCTGAAACCTCGTTCGATCCTCCTACATTTTCTAAATCAACCCCTCCCTATCTGATAGGAATCCATCATCTCACCGAATTTTTTGTTTTTCTGAAATCCGATGTCACTGCCTCCCGTTCCTTTTCACTCGCCAGAAACCTGCAAATTTGATTTTGATGGGTTGGGTGGTAGTAGAGTATAAAGAAAAGAAAAGGAGATATAGTGAATCAAAATCGGTTACGGAAAGGTAAGTCAATTTTTGATATGCGGGCTTGAAAAATTAAACCCACTCTAAATTGATTTCTAAAATCGACCATCGTTTTGGTTGATTGGAAATTTGGTTTTTCTAAAATCGACCATCGTTCCTCATTCCTCCTTTGAATTTGATTATAGGCTTTGTTTGACTCTATTTGATTATTGGGTTGTTTGACTATGATTGAAATCAACTGATCCTTTGCTGAAAAAAAAAATTAAAGCATAAAAGATTGAAATCGTGTGTATGATTCTTGGTTTGTTTGATTCAGTAATTATGAACTTGGTTTAGGATTGTAAATTAAGAACTCACTTCTTGTCTCATCTAGTCTCAAACAGTGTATTTCGTGTGTGGCATTTCTGGAACGGAAGGCGGAGACGTGTATGGTGTTTTGGAACAGAGAAATCAATGAAGGTTGGTGGTGCAATGGTCGCCGGAGTACATTGTGATGTTTATAGAACAAAGAAGGAAGGGGTTAAGAATCAGGGGATCGTCGGCAACATAAAGAACTAGGGCATAATTGAAGAAGAATAGAGGAAGACTATGAAAGAGGGGTGGGCCCTGTATTTTTTTTAAGATTAAATTTAAAAAAAGTTATATACTGATAATAAAATTAATTGACAAAGAACTGAATAATGGTATAATAGTATTTCTAGGTCAGATAGGGACCAACCGTGTAACAAAAATATATAATAAGGACCATCCGAGTTAAAAATCATGCCCAGGGACTAACCGTGCAGATTCCCCCAAACCACAGGGACCATTCGTGTAATTTTCCCTTACATTTTCGAAAACAGGGGAACATGTACTAAAATATTTTATTGTTTGATTTTCTCAAAACTGCTTAATACAAAATTTCAGTTTTTCAGACGCATTAATCAATTTTGCAGTTTGAGCAGTTTGATTCTGTTGACAGTTTACACATTTGGAAGTAAGGTAACATTTGACATCTTATATTATTTGAAATAAACTCATTTATTTCACTTTAGATGCACTAAAACTGAATGAGTGAAATTACAAACAGATTGATGGTAGTTTCGTCGTTCGTAGTCTATGCCCTAAATTCTGGGATGTCATATTACCTCCCCGTTAAGGGAATTTCGTCCCGAAATTATTAAGCTCTAGGCTACTTAGTGTTGCTTTTAAGTCGTTCCACAAGTGGAGGGAGCATTACTGAACATGTGTCGATACTTCTGTTTCGTTCGATCCTCGCGTTCCCAGGTAAACTCTGGCACTCTACAAAATTTCTATCAGACTTTTATCACAGACATGCGACTTCGCTTGAGTCTTTTGATATCCCGATCCATATCTCCATTGGTTCTTCTATGAAGTGAAGCTTTGTGTTGACTTGGATCTCATCGAGTGGAATGACAAGGTTCTCATCGGCTAGACACTTTTGATATTACATACGTGGAAGGTATCGTGAACCTTACTGAGTTCTTGAGGTAATTTGAGCTTGTTAGCTACTGGACCAACCATTGTCAGGGTTTCGAAAGGTCTGTTGTAACAGGGGTTTAGCTTTCCTCGTTTTCCAAATCTGATGACGCCCTTCTATGGAGCAATCTTTAGCAGGACACTGTCTCCTACTTTGAATTTCAATGGTTTGTGCATGTTGTTAGCATAACTCTTCTGTCGACTACGTGCCACTTTTAATCGTTCCTTTATTTGTATGATATTTTCTGTCGTTTCATGAATGATCTCGGGACCAATGAGTAGAGCGTCTCCAGTATGCTTTTTAGCTACTTGAGTATCTCCAAATTCTGCCCAAAATAGCGGAGAATGACACTTGCGTCCGTACAGGGCCTCCAATGGAGCGGCCTTTATACTGGTGTGATAGTTGTTGTTGGTTCTTCCAATTCTTAACAACTTCAATCTTTGCAGGGTCGACATGAATCTCTTTACTGCAGACCACATGATCGAGGAAATGAACTTCATTAATCCATAACTCACATTTAGAAAACTTTGCATAAAATTTCTCTTTTCTTAACAACTCTAGATATAAACGCAAGTGTTGGCCATGTTCATCCTTGGTTCATGAGTATATCAATATGTTATCGATGAATACAATCACGAATCTATCCAAGTAGGGTTTACACACCCGATTCATAAGGTTCATGAATACAGCAGGTGCGTCTGCCAGTCTAAATGGCATAACCAGAAACTCGTAGTCACTATATCTAGTTCGGAATGTCGTCTTTAGAATATATGTTTCTCGAACTCTAAGCTGATGGTATCCGATCCTTAAGTCGATCTTCAAGTAGTAGCAGAATCCTTGTAGTTGGTCGAACAGGTCATCGATCCTCGGGAGTGGATATCGGTTCTTGATGGTGAGCTTTTTCAACTGTCGATAGTCGATGCACATCCTAAACGATCCATCCTTCTTTTTGACAAATAATATTGGGGCTCCCTAAGGAAAGAATCTTGATCGAATAAAGCCTTTGCCGAGAAGTTCCGTGAGTTGATTAGATAGTTCTTGCATTTTCGATGGAGCCAGACGATAAGGATATCGTGCCACTGGTGCTGCACCCGGGATTAGGTCAATTCGGAATTCAACCTGTCTGACTGGAGGTACTCCAGGTAGATCTTCTGGAAACACGTTCGGGTAGTTGCACACTTGCAGTATGTCTTTGATTTCCTTACCCTTGTATTGCATATCCACCATGTGGGCCAAGAAACCTTAGCAACTCTTCGGTAATACTTCCTTGCCTTCATGCAAGTGATGACTCTTAGGTTCTTTTCTGCCTTGTCTCCGTAAATCACAAGGGATTCATCGTTTGGTATGGATAGGCGAACGACTTTTTTGTCTCATTAAACCTCCGTTCGATGTGGTGATGACCAATCCATTCTGATGATCACATTGAACTTCCAATGGTCATAGTCATTAGGTCGACGTGAAAGATGTGATTAGTCAGGGTGAGAAGGCAATTGGTGAGTATTTCTAAAGTGTTTTATTATTGGGCTGATTTGACATTTCTATTTTGTAAGTTTTATTAAGTTTGCGGGATTTAGGTTTTATCGTGTTTCTATAACTATGGTCAATAAAGATTATATCATTATCAGTATCAAATCATACAGAAGCATAAATATTGTTGATGTGAAACGTACCAGTAACTACTGTTGGTTCCTGGCGAGCATCTTCAGCATTGATCACAAGTGCTCTTCCATGGCCACCATGATTCTTTAGTTGCGGGCAACCCTTCCAAAAATGTCATGGTTGATTTTGTTTGAAGCAATTCCGGCTTCCTCCGGCCGCAGTGCTTGATGTTGTAATGGCTGGGGTCTTTCTGTAGTACCTCGAGATGTGGCCTCTCCGGTTACAGTTGTTGCAGATTATCTCCCTACAATTTCTGACATGGTGTAAATTACATTCGGTACAATGGGGTAAAGTCCCAGAGTAGGACTTGGACGGAGTGGGATTGTTTGAGTCATCGACAGTCACATGTTCTGATTTGGGATTGAGGAGTTTAAAGTTACCTTTGGACTCCTCGTGGTACTTCCTTTTCTTACCCTTTGCCTGGTTTTGCTCCGTCTGTTGGATTGTGGTACTCGGACAGAAATATTGTTTAGTCAAATGATAGGCCAGTTTTTTAGCACTATCAAAGGTAGTGGGTCTGAATGTAGCCACCAGAACTTGAACTGGGGGAGTTAGCCCCCAAATGTACCTTTCCATCTTTTTGTATTATGAGTTTACTATACCCGGGCAGAGGTTGGCAAGGTAGTTAAATCGGGAGGTGTAAGCAGTCACCTCTGACTCTTTCATAGAAAGGTTTAGAAATTCTTGGTCTCGGGCCTGGATATCTTGTCGTGGACAATACTCCTCGATAAGCATCTGTTTCAGGGCTTCCTAAGAAATGACATAGGCTGCATCAGTTCCTATGAACTTGGCATGGTTATTCCACCAAGTCAGGGCGGAATCCATTAGCGTACAAGTGGCATACTTAACACGATAGTCATTAGCACAAAAGCTAAATACGGAACACTGCCTCCAACAAATCTATCCAACGGGATAGACCAATAACTCCTTTCGTACCGAAGAATGATGGGGGTTGGTAGGCTAAGAAATCCTTGTATGAACATGATATGGGGTTGTTTTTGTTAAAGACTGGAATACCGTCATTACTTCCACCGTTCACGGAAGATTTGTTTTGGGCAGCCTCATACATAGCTAAGGTTGTCATTGTGCAATCATGGTTTACATTAGTGTTGAGTCCATTCGAAATGTTGGGTGAACTTGCGGATTCCTTCGAAGGTCTTTATCCTAAATGTTTTAGAAAAAGACACCCTTAAGTTGTTTATACTACTTAATCATAAATAAGCATGTAGGAATTATATTGCATGAAAGTGTATTAGTGTACTTTGTTCTTAGAATCCCATAGATTTCCAAATTATAGAGTGAGATTGATTCTTGAAATCCTTCCGATTTTCAAGTTATAAGGGAAAGGTGATTGATTCGGACAAAATTTCCAAATGATGGGGAGGGAATTGAAATCCTTATTATTTCAAATAATGGAGAATTGGAATATTTGTCATGTTTGGAAGAGAGGATTTTGGAAACTATTGAACAATTGACTAAAAACTTATGGGTTTCTCTGCTACGAGGGTAGCAGAGTTATCGGTTCTTCGGATTTAGGCGAACTAATGAAATCTGAATGTGATCCCATATTTTAAGTATTTTTATATGATTTGTATACGTTGCTTTGGGGTTGAAATAAGGTTTCTAAGGTACTAGGTATCTGCAACAAATCTTAAGAACATTCTTCAATCTCTAAAACTTTCAACCGTTGTAGTCTATCAAACTCCTTGCTCAAGGTTGGTTGTGCACCGGCCCGACCATAAATAACATAGGTGTGCGTTCCAAGTTTATTTGTGGTATGTCTTATGTATGGTACTAACCTTTAATTGAGCCATCTGACCTAAAGGGTTGAGTTGGTAGTTTTAGTTGAAGGGATGTTTAGAATTTTTTTTATCTTTTTTATTAAGTGTTCTCATCGCGGGTCAGAGTATATATAAACTCTTATATATTTTGGTTGGTGGGGTTTGTAGTATTATTAATTTTTATTTTGTACTCCAATGCTAATATGTACAGACGAGGGCCAGGCATGAAGCACCGAAGGGCAGGATCATTTTTGCAATTAAGTTGTTCTGAAATCCAACAACCTTATGCCCTTCAAACCAGATTCCCCATACAGTACATAGCCAAGAAGTAATGTAATTAATAATAATACTTTTATTAGGAGCTTTTTTCTATAGTTCTATTTCCTCTTTCGAGGATACGAGTTCTCTATAGCCAATTTAGCTCTGATACAATCTGTCACACCCCCGGCCTAGGCGGCGTAATATGTCGTGCTGTGTGACTAAGTTCATGGATCACAGATAAACTAAATATATGGCCCAAGTACAACAATAAACAAAATAGCATTTATATTCCATCTTGATGTTTGCATACATGGTTCTTATAGATAATAGTATAATATATGAATTGCCTTAAACAAGTAGGCGGACATAATAAAAAGTAGTAAACTATATTGCGTGAGATTCTAGATTTTCCGTCATCTGAATTTGCTTGATTACTGATTTCCTGAAAACACATGTAGTTTTGAGGGTCAACACAAGGTTGGTGAGAGTCACAGGTTTTCTGCTAGCCACAGTAATGATACTTTTAAAAGAGTTTGAAAAAGTATTTTCTTTGTATGTAAACCATATTTAAATAAGCTTTGAAAATCCAAAGGTTTCTTGGTATAAGTAAATTCATGCTTAAAATGGTTTTGAAAGAATAAAGTTTATGAGTTATAGTAAGAGAGAGAGAGAGAGAGAGAGAGAGAGAGATTCGAGTTAATGTTTATAGTTAGTCATATAATCGACCTATGCGACTTGAGTGTACCTGACTACAACGCTTCATTGGAAGTTACAGTAAAAATTGTAGACACCTATCACCTACTTCGATTGATCAGTCGAGGTTGTAGCTAGCAACTGTAGGTGGGGATGTCAACCTCGTATAGATCTATACATATGTATCTCGCTCCGAAGATTAACGGTTACAGTAGTGTGGGTATGCTAAGTGTTTAGACTTAGCTAATGAATAACATAACGTCTCCCTAAAAATGCCTTAACTAAAACGTTTGTGAATAACTCTCAGCCCTAACTTACTTGTGGGTAAGTTCTAGGCGTAATGAATTTCATGACATCAAGTTTATAAAAGTCGAGTATGTTTTACGTGTGTGTATAGTATAAGGCACTAACTTTTATATCGAAGTATGTTTCTTTTATAAACTCTATAGTAAAAGGCATATGTTATTTCATGACATCAAGTTTATAAAAGTCGAGTAAGTTTGACATGTGTGTAAAGTATAAGGCACTAACTTTTATATCGAAGTATGTTTCTTTTATAAATTATAGTAAAAGACATATCTTATTTCAATAGCTGTTTAATTTTAACAACATAACATACTAGGATATTGATGTTTAAAACGATATTGTTTACTTGTTAGCATAACTCTTCTGTCGACTACGTGCCACTTTTAATCGTTCCTTTATTTGTATGATATTTTCTGTCGTTTCATGAATGATCTCGGGACCAATGAGTAGAGCGTCTCCAGTATGCTTTTTAGCTACTTGAGTATCTCCAAATTCTGCCCAAAATAGCGGAGAATGACACTTGCGTCCGTACAGGGCCTCCAATGGAGCGGCCTTTATACTGGTGTGATAGTTGTTGTTGGTTCTTCCAATTCTTAACAACTTCAATCTTTGCAGGGTCGACATGAATCTCTTTACTGCAGACCACATGATCGAGGAAATGAACTTCATTAATCCATAACTCACATTTAGAAAACTTTGCATAAAATTTCTCTTTTCTTAACAACTCTAGATATAAACGCAAGTGTTGGCCATGTTCATCCTTGGTTCATGAGTATATCAATATGTTATCGATGAATACAATCACGAATCTATCCAAGTAGGGTTTACACACCCGATTCATAAGGTTCATGAATACAGCAGGTGCGTCTGCCAGTCTAAATGGCATAACCAGAAACTCGTAGTCACTATATCTAGTTCGGAATGTCGTCTTTAGAATATATGTTTCTCGAACTCTAAGCTGATGGTATCCGATCCTTAAGTCGATCTTCAAGTAGTAGCAGAATCCTTGTAGTTGGTCGAACAGGTCATCGATCCTCGGGAGTGGATATCGGTTCTTGATGGTGAGCTTTTTCAACTGTCGATAGTCGATGCACATCCTAAACGATCCATCCTTCTTTTTGACAAATAATATTGGGGCTCCCTAAGGAAAGAATCTTGATCGAATAAAGCCTTTGCCGAGAAGTTCCGTGAGTTGATTAGATAGTTCTTGCATTTTCGATGGAGCCAGACGATAAGGATATCGTGCCACTGGTGCTGCACCCGGGATTAGGTCAATTCGGAATTCAACCTGTCTGACTGGAGGTACTCCAGGTAGATCTTCTGGAAACACGTTCGGGTAGTTGCACACTTGCAGTATGTCTTTGATTTCCTTACCCTTATATTGCATATCCACCATGTGGGCCAAGAAACCTTAGCAACTCTTCGGTAATACTTCCTTGCCTTCATGCAAGTGATGACTCTTAGGTTCTTTTCTGCCTTGTCTCCGTAAATCACAAGGGATTCATCGTTTGGTATGGATAGGCGAACGACTTTTTTGTCTCATTAAACCTCCGTTCGATGTGGTGATGACCAATCCATTCTGATGATCACATTGAACTTCCAATGGTCATAGTCATTAGGTCGACGTGAAAGATGTGATTAGTCAGGGTGAGAAGGCAATTGGTGAGTATTTCTAAAGTGTTTTATTATTGGGCTGATTTGACATTTCTATTTTGTAAGTTTTATTAAGTTTGCGGGATTTAGGTTTTATCGTGTTTCTATAACTATGGTCAATAAAGATTATATCATTATCAGTATCAAATCATACAGAAGCATAAATATTTTTGATGTGAAACGTACCAGTAACTACTGTTGGTTCCTGGCGAGCATCTTCAGCATTGATCACAAGTGCTCTTCCATGGCCACCATGATTCTTTAGTTGCGGGCAACCCTTCCAAAAATGTCATGGTTGATTTTGTTTGAAGCAATTCCGGCTTCCTCCGGCCGCAGTGCTTGATGTTGTAATGGCTGGGGTCTTTCTGTAGTACCTCGAGATGTGGCCTCTCCGGTTACAGTTGTTGCAGATTATCTCCCTACAATTTCTGACATGGTGTAAATTACATTCGGTACAATGGGGTAAAGTCCCAGAGTAGGACTTGGACGGAGTGGGATTGTTTGAGTCATCGACAGTCACATGTTCTGATTTGGGATTGAGGAGTTTAAAGTTACCTTTGGACTCCTCGTGGTACTTCCTTTTCTTACCCTTTGCCTGGTTTTGCTCCGTCTGTTGGATTGTGGTACTCGGACAGAAATATTGTTTAGTCAAATGATAGGCCAGTTTTTTAGCACTATCAAAGGTAGTGGGTCTGAATGTAGCCACCAGAACTTGAACTGGGGGAGTTAGCCCCCAAATGTACCTTTCCATCTTTTTGTATTATGAGTTTACTATACCCGGGCAGAGGTTGGCAAGGTAGTTAAATCGGGAGGTGTAAGCAGTCACCTCTGACTCTTTCATAGAAAGGTTTAGAAATTCTTGGTCTCGGGCCTGGATTTCTTGTCGTGGACAATACTCCTCGATAAGCATCTGTTTCAGGGCTTCCTAAGAAATGACATAGGCTGCATCAGTTCCTATGAACTTGGCATGGTTATTCCACCAAGTCAGGGCGGAATCCATTAGCGTACAAGTGGCATACTTAACACGATAGTCATTAGCACAAAAGCTAAATACGGAACACTGCCTCCAACAAATCTATCCAACGGGATAGACCAATAACTCCTTTCGTACCGAAGAATGATGGGGGTTGGTAGGCTAAGAAATCCTTGTATGAACATGATATGGGGTTGTTTTTGTTAAAGACTGGAATACCGTCATTACTTCCACCGTTCACGGAAGATTTGTTTTGGGCAGCCTCATACATAGCTAAGGTTGTCATTGTGCAATCATGGTTTACATTAGTGTTGAGTCCATTCGAAATGTTGGGTGAACTTGCGGATTCCTTCGAAGGTCTTTATCCTAAATGTTTTAGAAAAAGACACCCTTAAGTTGTTTATACTACTTAATCATAAATAAGCATGTAGGAATTATATTGCATGAAAGTGTATTAGTGTACTTTGTTCTTAGAATCCCATAGATTTCCAAATTATAGAGTGAGATTGATTCTTGAAATCCTTCCGATTTTCAAGTTATAAGGGAAAGGTGATTGATTCGGACAAAATTTCCAAATGATGGGGAGGGAATTGAAATCCTTATTATTTCAAATAATGGAGAATTGGAATATTTGTCATGTTTGGAAGAGAGGATTTTGGAAACTATTGAACAATTGACTAAAAACTTATGGGTTTCTCTGCTACGAGGGTAGCAGAGTTATCGGTTCTTCGGATTTAGGCGAACTAATGAAATCTGAATGTGATCCCATATTTTAAGTATTTTTATATGATTTGTATACGTTGCTTTGGGGTTGAAATAAGGTTTCTAAGGTACTAGGTATCTGCAACAAATCTTAAGAACATTCTTCAATCTCTAAAACTTTCAACCGTTGTAGTCTATCAAACTCCTTGCTCAAGGTTGGTTGTGCACCGGCCCGACCATAAATAACATAGGTGTGCGTTCCAAGTTTATTTGTGGTATGTCTTATGTATGGTACTAACCTTTAATTGAGCCATCTGACCTAAAGGGTTGAGTTGGTAGTTTTAGTTGAAGGGATGTTTAGAATTTTTTTTATCTTTTTTATTAAGTGTTCTCATCGCGGGTCAGAGTATATATAAACTCTTATATATTTTGGTTGGTGGGGTTTGTAGTATTATTAATTTTTATTTTGTACTCCAATGCTAATATGTACAGACGAGGGCCAGGCATGAAGCACCGAAGGGCAGGATCATTTTTGCAATTAAGTTGTTCTGAAATCCAACAACCTTATGCCCTTCAAACCAGATTCCCCATACAGTACATAGCCAAGAAGTAATGTAATTAATAATAATACTTTTATTAGGAGCTTTTTTCTATAGTTCTATTTCCTCTTTCGAGGATACGAGTTCTCTATAGCCAATTTAGCTCTGATACAATCTGTCACACCCCCGGCCTAGGCGGCGTAATATGTCGTGCTGTGCGACTAAGTTCATGGATCACAGATAAACTAAATATATGGCACAAGTACAACAATAAACAAAATAGCATTTATATTCCATCTTGATGTTTGCATACATGGTTCTTATAGATAATAGTATAATATATGAATTGCCTTAAACAAGTAGGCGGACATAATAAAAAGTAGTAAACTATATTGCGTGAGATTCCAGATTTTTCGTCATCTGAATTTGCTTGATTACTGATTTCCTGAAAACACATGTAGTTTTGAGGGTCAACACAAGGTTGGTGAGAGTCACAGGTTTTCTGCTAGCCACAGTAATGATACTTTTAAAAGAGTTTGAAAAAGTATTTTCTTTGTATGTAAACCATATTTAAATAAGCTTTGAAAATCCAAAGGTTTCTTGGTATAAGTAAATTCATGCTTAAAATGGTTTTGAAAGAATAAAGTTTATGAGTTATAGTAAGAGAGAGAGAGAGAGAGAGAGAGATTCGAGTTAATGTTTATAGTTAGTCATATAATCGACCTATGCGACTTGAGTGTACCTGACTACAACGCTTCATTGGAAGTTACAGTAAAAATTGTAGACACCTATCACCTACTTCGATTGATCAGTCGAGGTTGTAGCTAGCAACTGTAGGTGGGGATGTCAACCTCGTATAGATCTATACATATGTATCTCGCTCCGAAGATTAACGGTTACAGTAGTGTGGGTATGCTAAGTGTTTAGACTTAGCTAATGAATAACATAACGTCTCCCTAAAAATGCCTTAACTAAAACGTTTGTGAATAACTCTCAGCCCTAACTTACTTGTGGGTAAGTTCTAGGCGTAATGAATTTCATGACATCAAGTTTATAAAAGTCGAGTATGTTTTACGTGTGTGTATAGTATAAGGCACTAACTTTTATATCGAAGTATGTTTCTTTTATAAACTCTATAGTAAAAGGCATATGTTATTTCATGACATCAAGTTTATAAAAGTCGAGTAAGTTTGACATGTGTGTAAAGTATAAGGCACTAACTTTTATATCGAAGTATGTTTCTTTTATAAATTATAGTAAAAGACATATCTTATTTCAATAGCTGTTTAATTTTAACAACATAACATACTAGGATATTGATGTTTAAAACGATATTGTTTACTTATAATATATAAGTGTTAAAAAATACTTTGCAACTACTATGCACAGACAGGGGCAAGACATGAAACACCGGAGGGCAGGACCATTTTGGCATTTAAGCTGTTCTGAAATCCAACAACCCTATGCGGCCCTTCAAACCATATTCCCCGTACCGTAAGTAGGTAAAAGGTATTGTAATTACATTTTTTGTATAATTTATAATACTTAGTACAAGTATTCTCCCCCAAAATAAGTAAATACAAAAGAGGGGCCGTAACACTCACCTTAACGAGCGGTTATCGAGTTGTTTTGCGTGTTGGATGCGAAAACCGGGAAGTGTTGTCGTGAAGTCATAATTTCCGGGATTAATTCGATTTCATCAACAGTGGGTGGAGGATGTCATCCCCGTATAGATCTATACACAAACCTCTGCTCTCCCTCCAAGAGACTCTGGTTATAACTACATGCTACGATCGTACACACAATAGGTGTCAACCGACACGTCTCACTAGATCCTTAATCGAATTTACGCGAAAAGAAACATATAAAGTACATTCCAGGTCCACTAAATATGTAAGTGGACAACTAAGGCCCACTAAGGATGTAAAGTATTTCGAGGATCAAAAGGAATGAGATTATATATATCCCGGGCCTAGTATACATGTAAAAGGACAACTAAGGCTCACTAAACACGTAAAAGGACACTAAGGCCCACTAAACATGCAAAAGGACATCTAGGCCCACTAATCATGTAAAAGGACACTAAGGCCCACTAAACGTGTAAAAGGACACTAAGGCCCACTAAACATGCAAAAGCACACTAAGGCCCACTAAGCATGTAAAGGACACTAAAGCCTACTAAACATGTATATTATTTCCAGGCCCAATAAGGACGTAAATATATATATATATATATATATATATATATATATATATATATATATATATATATATATATATATATATATATATATATATATATATATATATATCTATATATTAAGTACATATAATTTAACCTGTATATATGTTTTAAAAGTATATATAAGTTATACAAACTTGCATCTAACACATGTATAAGAGCTTTTAGCATGATAAAAATAATTTCTTGTTTTTGACCTTTCTGTCCCTGTTTTTAGAAAAATTATACAAAAATTATCGTAAGTAGAAATTTGGATCTGTAAACTCTAAGAGTTTTTAAAATGAGTCTACTTTGTTCATAGTTTTTATTATAATTTTTAATGGCCTCAAACCAGTGTGAAAATGTCCATCTTCACAGACTGGTCCGAAATCATTCCGGAAATGATAGGCAGTTTTGTAAAAATCGCCAAACATTGTAGAAAAATCGTATGAACGCGTGAGAGTAGTAATTTTAAAGGTATGAACCTGAACGTTTTTCATGTAAAACAGTTATGAAAAATATTATAATTAAGGTGGTCAAAACAGTCCATAATTAGACCAAATCGTTTCTGTTAAAAGCTGATTTTTGAGTTTAGGTTATACATGTTTGAACACAACACTTATTTTTGCTATTTTGAGTGTATAATCCCAGATCTACAAGTTTATATGTAATATATATGACAACACATACTTTTCTCATGGTTTTTATGAATATCTAAGTGATAAACTTCATGTTCAAGTAAAGATCTAATAGTTAAACACATAACACAATGGTACATGCAAATATCCAAAGGTTAAACGAGAGTTGACTTGTATCCTCCCCTAAGTTATTAGACTTTGCTTTTAAACATTACTCCTAAGTTCATATTACTTTAGGCAGTATAACACCTATCACTTGAGGAAAAACCAGGTTTTATCTTAATATAAAACCAACAATAACAATATATAACATACCAAGTTTATCTTGACATAAAACTAACAATAACAACATATAGCATACCAGGTTTTATGTTGACATAAAACCAATAATAACAACATACTTTATAAATTAACATATAGAACTTCCGAATACAACTTCGGAACTATATCGCAGACAACATATATATAGAATCCTAAGTATAACTCAAGATCTACATTAGTATAATAACATGCTAACAAGTTGATAATAGTTGTATATATTCAAAATATTATATTTAAACAACTATATCCCGGTTATTATAACTATCTACGTTGATACTAATATACTATCATATAGACATAATAATAACGTATATACAATATTTAGCATGCATTTTCCCCCGAAATATTAGAAACTGGGGCTGTGAAACTCACCCTAGTAGAGTGATTTTATGTAATCTAAGAAGAAACGGTCAGCGATACGAGGTCGTCGGGGCTCGGGATGCAAGAGGGCTTTAGCAAATGAGAGAAAGGAAAGAAGTTCAAGTGTAAGAATGGCTAGGGTCGAACTTGCTATTTATAGTAAGTTTTTGGACCCTCACGTCGTGAGTTTTATAAGACTCACGTCGTGAGTCTCCCATGATCAACTCGTAGACTTGCCATTTGCGTCCCTAGCTTCGGAAGGTGGCCAGATGAGTCCTCACGTCGTGAGATATCCTTGCTCACATCGTCAACCCGTATACTAATTATACACGACTTCCTCGCTCACACGGGATTAACAGTTACAGTTCAAAGGATTTCTGCTAAGATCCCTAATCTTAGTTGATGAATACAATTACTCATGTAGACTCTGACGGCTTCCTATAGCTCTAACAACAAAATCATTTTCATTTCTGCAACCCTAAGTTATTAGACTTTGCTTTTAAACATTACTCCTAAGTTCATATTACTTTAGGTAGTATAACAGCTATAACTTGAGGAAAAACCAGGTTTTATCTTAACATAAAACCAATAATAACAATATATAACATACCAAGTTTTATCTTGATATAAAACTAACAATAATAACATATAGCATACCAAGTTTTATCTTGACATAAAACCAATAATAACAACATACTTTATAAATTAACATATAGAACTTCCGAATACAACTTCGGAACTATATCGCACACAACATATATATAGAATCCTAAGTATAACTCAAGATCTACATTAGTATAATAACATGCTAACAAGTTGATAATAGTTGTATATATTCAAAATATTATATTTAAACAACTATATCCCGGTTATTATAACTATCTACGTTGATACTAATATACTATCATATAGACATAATAATAACGTCTATACAATATTTAGCATGCGTTTTCCCCCGAAATATTAGAAAGTGGGGCGTGAAACTCACCCTAGTAGCGTGATTTTATGTAATCTAAGCAGAAACGGTCGGCGGTACGAGGTCGTCGGTGCTCGGGATGTAAGAGGGCTCTCATTCTTCAGCAAATGAGAGAAAGGAAGGAAGATCAGATGTAAGAATGGCTGTGGTCGAACTTGCTATTTATAGTAAGTTTTTGGACCCTCACGTCGTGAGTCTAGCATGATCATCTCGTAGACTTGCCATTTGCGTCCCTAGCTTCGGAAGGTGGCCAGATGAGTCCTCACGTCGAGAGATATCCTTGCTCACGTTGTGAGTTTAGAACTTATCCCTTCGTAGCCTTGTCACGCACCTTTTATATCCAAGATGTGGCAAAATGACTCCTCACGTCGTGAGTTTCTATGCTCACGTCGTGAGTTCAGTCGGATTAGGGTTTCTGACAGCTGTATCTTCGGAAGTTCGTAACTTTCACATACGAACTCTGTTTTCACGTTCTTTATATGCACGCGTAGGTATTTACAAGTACTACAACTCTCTTTTAGACTCCAATAGCTAGTTCTAATTCTATTTTAAATTCCTCTTATTATAGAGATTTATAGTGTCCGGTTTATCATAACTTCTTTATCCGAAGTCAGATTCAGACGTTCTCTATATTTTTTGAATCGTATGGACGTATACTTTGAGTTGCATCATAAATAAAGTTCATATTTGCATTAGAATTTATCATGAACTACATAGCACTTTTATCACATTACTAGTTTAACAAAATCACATTACATAACTGGCATAATCACATGTGATTGTTTATTGACCTATTTTGACTGGTGTTACATTCTCCCCCCATTACAATAATTTGTCCCAAAATTTATCTTATGGATGGAGTTTTGTCAAACAGTTGGGGGTATTTTTCTTTCAACTGATCTTCACGTTCCCAAGTAAATTCAGGTCCTCGTAAAGGGTTCCATCGAACTTTCACTAGGGGAATACGACTTTGCTTTAATCGTTTGACTTCTCGATCGATGATCTCGACAGGTTCTTCTACAAAGTTGAATTTCGTATTGACTTGTATCTCGTCAAGAGGTATAACAAGAGTGTCATCGGATAGACATCTTTTGAGATTTGATACGTGAAAAACATCGTGCATATTACTTAGTTCTTGAGGCAACTTGAGTTGGTATGCGAAAGAACCAATTCTTGCTAGAATTTCAAAAGGTCCTATATACTGTGGGTTTAGTTTGCCTCGTTTCCCGCATCGAATTACGCTTTTCCAAGGAGAGACCTTCAACATTAATTTATCTCCAACTTGGAATTCTAAAGGATTATGTCTTACGTGAGCATAGCTCTTTTGACGATCACGTGCAACATTTAATCGATCCTTAATTTGCACGATCTTTTCAGTTGACTCGTGGATTATTTCTGGTCCAGTACGTAAGGTATCGCATGTACGCTCTCTGGCCATCTGCGTATCTCCAACTTCTGCCCAACATATTGGGGAACGACATTTTCGTCCATAAAGAGCCTCAAACGGTGCAGCCTTGATGCTGGTGTGATGACTATTGTTGTAGGAAAACTCAATTAATGGTAAATGAGTATCCCACGCATTTCCAAAGTCTATTACACAGGCTCGGAGCATATCTTCTAAAGTCTGAATGGTTCTCTCACTCTGACCATCAGTCTGTGGATGGTAAGCTGTACTCATATCTAGACGTGTTCCTAAGGACTTTTGTAGAGATTGCCAAAATCGTGAAGTGAATCTACTATCTCGGTCAGAAATAATAGAATTTGGAACTCCATGCAATCTGACAATTTCCTTAAGAAAAATTCTTGTCAGCTTCTCCATCTTGTCGTTCTCCTTAATTGGTAAGAAATGGGCGGACTTAGTCAATCTATCGACTATTACCACAATAGTGTCGAACCCACTAGGAGTTTTAGGTAACTTAGTGATGAAGTTCATTGATATCTGCTCCCATTTCCAATCAGGTATTTCCGGTTGTTGAAGTAAACCTAAAAGCTTTTGATGTTCTGCCTTTACTCTAGAACAAGTCAAGCATTTGCTCACATAAGTAGCAATTTTTGCCTTCATGTTTGGCCACCAATCATGTACTTTTAAATCTAAGTACATTTTTTGAGAGCTTGAATGCACGGAATATCTGGACTTGTGGGCTTCTTCTAAGACCAAGTCCCTGACTCCACCGAACTTAGGCGTCCAAATTCGGTTCATACAGTGTCGCGTTCCGTTATCTTTTTGTATAAGTTGCTTTTCCACTCCTCGCAAAGCTTCGTTCTTGATGTTTTCTTCTTTTAGAGCCTCAAGTTGAGCTTCTCTAATTTGTGTGGTAAGGTTAGAATGGATAGTTATGGTTCATTCTCATACCTAACGGGGTTTAATATATTATTTCCGGCTGAAGGCATCTTCTACAACGTTTTCCTTTCTGAGATGATAATGAATCTCACATTCGTAATCATTCAACAATTCGACCCATCTTCGTTGTCTCATATTAAGATCTTTTTGGTCGAAGATGTGTTAGAGACTCTTGTGGTCGGTAAAAATAGTACACTTAGTACCGTATAAGTAATGTCTCTAGATTTTTAGTGCAAAAACTACAGCTCCCAATTCAAGATCATGGGTAGTGTAATTATTCTCATGCACCTTAAGTTGTCATGATGCGTAGGCGATAACTTTTCCTCTTTGCATCAATACACATCCCAATCCTTGATTTGATGTGTCATAGGATATGACGAAATCTTCTGTCCCCTCTGGAAGGGATAGGATTGGTGCACTACACAACATTTGCTTCAGTTTCTGAAAAGCAGCTTCTTGTTTGTCTTCCCAGTTGAACTTCGTATCTTTTTGGGTTAGTGTTGTAAGTGGCTTTGCTATTTTGGAGAAATTCTCTATGAATCTTTGGTAATAGCCATCAAGTCCTAAGACTTGACACACTTCTATTGGCGTCTTCGGTGTTTCCCAATTGTTGATTGCTTCAATCTTGGAGGGTTCGACATGAATCCCTTTGTTGCGAACCACATGCTCTAAGAATTTGTACCTCTCTAATCCAAAATTCACATTCGGAGAATTTGGCGTACAAATTTTCTTTTCTTAGTTGTGCCAAGATTATTCGCAAGTGTTAACCGTGTTCTTCCTTGGATCGTGAATATATCAATATATCATTGATAACTACTATCATGAATTTATCTAAGTACGGTTTGTAAACACTATTCATGAGGTCCATGAACATTGTTGGAGCGTTGGTCAATCCAAAGGCTTAACTAGGAACTCAGATTGACCATATCGAGTCCTAAATGTTGTCTTCGGAACATCATCTTCTTGTACTCCGAGTTGATGGTATCATGATCTGAGATCTATCTTGAATCTTCTAGAATCTTCAGGTGTTTTAGTCTATCAACCACCGTATCCAAGTTTAGTTGTGCATCGGTCTGACCATAATTAAACATAGGTGATCATTCTACGTTTAGTTGTGGTTCTGCTCATGTACAATAAAAATCGACTAAGGAGTTTGACCTAAAACCTTGCGTTGAATTCTTATCGAGGGTTTAGGTTTTCTATATTTTTGGGTTATATAAATGTGTTCTCATCGCGGGTATGAGTCTTTATCTATGACTCTATATTCTTATTTATTGTATTCACGCTTTAATTATTGTTTGTTACTTCAGGTCTATCTGATAAGGAACCGGCCAGTCAGGACAGTCGAAAGGGCAGGATCATTTTAGCATATAGCCGTTCTGGAATCCAACAACCCAAATCGACATGTCTATCCTGTCACCGCTCCCGTAAGTAGTCCTTCAGTACAATAATTTAATAATACTTTTTATTTGTAGGTTAAGGGATATACCTAAACCTAAAGAGTAAGCCGTAAACTATAGTTGTGCTTTCCTAAGAAAGTACTAATTCACTATAGTTCATAGCTCAGATACCAATTCTGTCACACCCCCATCCGTCGGTGGAAACACCGGGTGGTGTAACGTCATTCTTTGTATCACAGTTGGGTGGTGTAACGTCATTCTTTGTATCACAGTTATACATACCTTTATAGATGATTGAAAGTTACATTATTGTTTTCCAAGTACTTATTACATAATATCCGACTATGACATACTTCTTAAAGAACAGGAAGATATTAGTAAAACTTCTCTTGTTTGAATACCTACCAACTTTTCAAGTTCCTGAAAACACATGCATTTTAAAATACGTCAACATAAAGTTGGTGAGTTCACATGTTTTGACTCCATATGAAAATAATACTTTTCGTAAGTTCAAAATTTTAGTTTTTGAAAGTATCATTTTGACTCTCCAACATTTAGTATATATATTAGGTATAATAGTTTACTTATCAAATAAGTGTTATACCTAAACATTCCTTGAACCTAGGGTATAAGTAGGGGGAAACTTATACTTAACATTAATACTTGTATACGACAAAGTATAATGTTTCTAACAATTTGCTACCATGAGCCTATAACCGCTGCTATGACATAATACCTCTAATAAAACACTCTCTTGATTTACCATGAGAAACAACACATTCATGACTTCCATGAGAAACAACACCGCACGCTTCATCGACGCCGAAACAATAACAAGTAAAAGGATAGTTCGTCATTCGCTTATGGTTGACTGTAGCTAACAGTCACAAGTGGGGTGGTCAACCCGTATACTAATTATGCAGGACTTCCTCGCTCACACGGGATTAACAGTTATAGTTCATAGGATTTCTGCTAAGATCCCCAATCTTAGTTAATGAATACAATTACCCATGTAGACTCTGACGGCTTCCTATAGCTCTAACAACAAAATCATTTTCATTTCTACAACCCTAAGTTATTAGACTTTGCTTTTAAACATTACTCCTAAGTTCATATTACTTTAGGCAGTATAACAGCTATAACTTGAGGAAAAACCAGGTTTTATCTTAACATAAAACCAACAATAACAATATATAACATACCAAGTTTTATCTTGACATAAAACTAACAATAACAACATATAGCCTACCAAGTTTTATCTTTACATAAAACCAATAATAACAACATACTTTATAAATTAAGTATAGAACTTCCGAATACAACTTCGGAAGTATATCGCACACAACATATATATAGAATCCTAAGTATAACTCAAGATCTACATTAGTATAATAACATGCTAACAAGTTGATAATAGTTGTATATATTCAAAATATTATATTTAAACAACTATATCCCGGTTATTATAACTATCTACGTTGATACTAATATACTATCATATAGACATAATAATATCGTATATACAATATTTAGCATGCGTTTTCCCCCGAAATATTAGAAAGTGGGGCTGTGAAACTCACCCTAAGAGAGTGATTTTATGTAATCTAAGAAGAAACGGTCAGCGATACAAGGTCGTCGGGGCTCGGGATGCAAGAGGGCTTCAGCAAATGAGAGAAACGAAAGAAGTTCAGGTGTAAGAATGGCTAGGGTCGAACTTGCTATTTATAGTAAGTTTTTGGACCCTCACGTCGTGATTTTTATAAGACTCACGTCATGAGTCTAGCATGATCAACTCGTAGACTTGCCATTTGCGTCCCTAGCTTCGGAAGGTGGCCAGATGAGTCCTCACGTCGTGAGATATCCTTGCTCACATCGTGAGTTTAGAAGTTATCCGTTCGTAGCCTCGTCACACACCTTCTAGATCTGAGATGTGGCAAATTGACTCCTCACGTCATGAGTTTCTATGCTCACGTCGTGAGTTCAGTCGGATTAGGGTTTCTGACAGCTGTATCTTCAGAAGTTCGTAACTTTCACATACGAACTCTGTGTTGACATTCTTTATATGCACGCGTAGGTATTTACAAGTACTACAACTCTCTTTTAGACTCCAATAGCTAATACTAACTTTATTTTAAATTCCTCTTATTATAGAGATTTATTGTGTTCGGTTTATCATAATTTCTTTATGCGAAGTCAGATTCAGACGTTCTCTATATTTTTGGAATCGTATGCACATATACTTTAAGTTGCATCATAAAGAAAGTTCGTATTTGCATTAGAATTTATCATGACCTACATAGTACTTTTATCACATTACTAGTTTAAAAAAATCACATTACATGATTGGCATAATCACATGTGATTGTCTATTGACCTATATTGACTGGTGTTACATTCTCCCCCCGTTAGAATAATTTCGTCCCGAAAATTATCTTATGGATGGAGTTTTGTCAAACAGTTGGGGGTATTTTTCTTTCATCTGATCTTCACGTTCCCAATTAAATTCAGGTCCTCGTAAAGAGTTCCGTCGAACTTTCACTATGGGAATACGACTTTGCTTTAATCGTTTGGCTTCTCGATCCATGATCTCGATAGGTTCTTCTACAAAGTTGAGTTTCGTATTGAATTGTATCTCGTCGAGAGGTATAACAAGAGTGTCATCGGATAGACATCTTTTGAGATTTGATACGGGAAAAACATCGTGCACATTACTTATTTCTTGAGGCAACGTTAGTTGGTATGCGACAGAACCAATTCTTGCTAGAATTTCAAAAGGTCCTATATATCGTGGGTTTAGTTTGCCTCGTTTCCCGAATCGAATTACCCCTTTCCAAGGAGAGACCTTCAACATTACTTTATCTCCAACTTGGAATTCTAAAGACTTACGTCTTACGTCAGCATAACTCTTTTGACGATCACGTGCAGCCTTTAAGCGATCCTTAATTTGCATGATCTTTTCAGTTGTCTCGTGGATTATTTCTGGTCCAGTATGTAACGTATCGCCTGTACGATCTCTGGCCATCTGCGTATCTCTAACTTCTGCCCAACATATTGGGGAACGACATTTTCATCCATAAAGAGCCTCAAACGGTGCAGCCTTGATGCTGGTGTGATGACTATTGTTGTAGGAAAACTGTCACACCCCCAAACCAAGGATGGCGGAAACGTCCGGGGGTGGAGGACTTCATGTATAGTATCACAACAACGAATATAATAGTGCTCAAAGTAAATACAACCATCATAAATATAATTGAAAAGGTTACACCATGGAATAAGTTTACATGTTTCAAAATCAATTACATTATGATGACAAAATGAACTGTTTGACGATTTATCGTCCCATCCTCAAAATGCTGTTGGTTTTCCTGTTTCACTGATTTCCTGAGAATACAAGTAGTTTTGAAAAAATGTCAACAATTAAGTTGGTGAGTTCATAAGAGTTTTGTTTGGGAAAGAAACTGTTTTCCTTGAAAATGCGATAGAGTATGTTTTCCAGAAAATCCAATATTTTCTTAGTTGAGTGTGGAATGAATGCTCCTATGTTATGCGATAATGAACTCTAGAAGGACCCATAGATTCCTTCTATGATCACTCAGCGTATATAAGTTATATATAATTTGAGTTAATTAAACCGTTGAAGTCTAACAATTCTAGACGAGATGTAGTGTTAATAAAAATATGTTTCCAAAGAAAATCCAATATTTTCCTTATAAAAGTGATGTTTTGTCTTAAATCCCAAGACGAAAGTGTACAGTACTTTATAAAAGTGATGTGTTGTCTTAAATCCCAAGACCGAAAGTGTACAATACTTTATAAAAGTGATGTGTTGTCTTAAATCCCAAGACCGAAAGTGTACAGTACTTTATAAAAGTGATGTGTTGTCTTAAATCCCAAGACCGAAAGTGTACAGTACTTTATAAAAGTGATGTTTTGTCTTAAAACCCAAGACCGAAAGTGTACAGTACTTTATAAAAGTGATGTGTTGTCTTAAATCCCAAGACCGAAAGTGTACAGTACTTTATAAAAGTGATGTGTTGTCTTAAATCCCAAGACTGAAAGTGTACAGTACTTTATAAAAGTGATGTGTTGTCTTAAATCCCAAGACTGAAAGTGTACAGTACTTTATAAAAGTGATGGGTTGTCTTAAATCCCAAGATCGAAAGTGTACAGTACTATCCATACTTATTGATATAAAAAGTGATTTTAAATCGACATAAAACCCTTTTTGATTTGAGAAAAATCCCGTAAACTTTATGTGTTGTTAACTCCCTATGTGAGTCGCTATAACCATACTATTACTATGAACCTGCCACGACGTTTCTCAGGCGTCGAAAAAGATAATGACACTTGTCACCTCAGACTTGCCGGTCTAGCTGTAGCTAGCAGCTCAGATGTGGTTTGTCAAACCAATATAGATCTATACACAACTATCACGTTCTCCCTACAGGAGACTCTGGTTATAACTACCAGGAATTTTAACCTTTACTCTAGGAGTACTAAGAGGAATGTCTCACAATTTACGTTAACAAGTTTACGTGTGGTGTGCTTGAGTGTAAAACCTTTTTCTGTGGGAATAAAACCTTCCGAACTATGTTTGTTGTGTTAATGGAATCATAAACTATACCTATTATAGTTTATCATGTAATATATGAAAAAACCCATTTGTTTTGAGAGTAAAACCTTTTTCTGTGGGAATAAAACCTTCCGAACTATGTTTGTTGTGTTAATGGAATCATAAACTATACCTATTGTAGTTTATCATGTAATATATGAAAAACCCATTTGTTTTGAGAGTAAAACCTTTTCATGTAGTAAAATCCATAAACTATGCTTATTGAAGTTTATTATTTGTGTTCAAAATGAATGAGTAAACCTTATCATGAATGACTAAATTTCAGTTTATGATGATAAACTAACAACAAATACATTCAATATTTAGAACTTATCATTATACACTTTGCTCAACATAATACAAAGTGTTATGAAAGTTATAAGTTGTTAACTAGTTTTTAACCGTTCTACACTGTTTTAGAAAAATCATAAAAAAACCATACGAAGTCGAAAACTGAATCCGTATATTCTGAGAGTTCATAAAATATGTCTAGTTTATTCGTAATTTTTATTATGATTTTTAGAAGTCTTTAACTTGTGTTAAAATGTTCATATTCACAGACTGGTCCGCTTTCGTTTCTGAAATGATAGGCAGTTTTGTAAAAATCACCATAAATCGTAGAAAATTCGTATGGTGATGTGCAAATAGTCATTTTAAAGGTATGAACCTGAAATATTTGCATCTAATACAGTTGTGAAAACTAAAATGTTCAAGTTGACCAAAACAGTCCGTGAATGGAGTTAAACTTTTCTGATGAACGCTGTTAAATGAGTTTAGTTGTGTTCTTGGTGTTTTAACTTGTATTCCCCCCCTTAAAGCTTAAGAAAAACATGAAAAGATAGGGGTATGAACTCACCTTGTGTGTTCTTAGTGGATGGATGTTGAAGAAAAGGAAGTGTTCAACTCAAGAACACTTAGAAGATGCCTTGAAGGTTCGAAGATCTAACACAAATGTGATGGAATTTGTGTAAGTAATCTATGATTTGGGTAGAATGAAGTGAAATAATCATAAGGAGGATAATATCACTTACCAAAAGTGAAAGAAAACTTGATAATCAGCCCTTGAATCTCGAATTTGAGAGAGAGAGAGAGAGAGAAGTGAGAGAGAAATGTGTTTGTTCTTTGGTGGAAATGAGAGAAATGAGAGAGGAGAGATAATGATTCTACCTTTTGTTCAAGTGTATGGCTGGAAGAAAATGATGGGAAGGACGATGGAAGTGACTAGGTATGGTGGAAGGACAATGATTGGTCATGGAGTGGGCATGGGGTGGTTGCTTGTGTCATACACTAAGGCAAAGTCAACACTCCACCACAAGATCTAACATAATAGATTTTTATTCTTAAATAAGGATTTCCCTAAAAATATGCTTAATTTATGAATATATGGGGTCTTATATGTCAAAATATAAGTTTGGGTGAAAATCTCTCGTTAAAATAATTAAAAACGAGCTTAAAACGGAGTCGTCGTCGAAAACCGGGTGGAAAATGGGAAAATCCGCAGTTAGGGGCGTGGTTCCGGTCTTAGCAGCATTAGAACCGGAGAAGGAGGGACTTCGGTCCGAGTAGGTACCGCATGCGATCTCATCAGAAGGGACCGAAGGCGGGGGTCAGGTCCGGTGCTCCAGTTTCGGGTTCGGTTCAGCGCTGCGGTCTTCATCAGCCTCGGTCCTCAGCAGTTCCGGTCCTTAGTAGTTGCGGTCCGATGGCTGCGGTTCCTTAAGGGGACTTCGGTTTTGGTTCTTGGAGCTTCGGCTCAAGGAGGGTTTGGTCCCTATAGAGAGACTTCGGCCCTAAAAGGCTATTTTCCAAGGTATCATCCCGTTTCGAATGGTTTTTCACCAAGTCAAGTGTCGGGATGCCCCAAATGATTACAAAAGATTAAAAGAGGTATTGAGAGAGATTTGGGAGAGATTTCACATTCTTGGAGAGATTTCTCGTACAGAGAGAGATTTGGGAGATATTTCACATTCTTAGAGAGATCTGGGAGAGATTTTACATTCTTGGAGAGATTTCTCATACAAAGAGAGATTTGGGAGAGATTTCACATTCTTGGGGAGATTTCTCATACAGAGAGAGATTTGGGAGAGATTTCACATTCTTGGAGAGATTTCTCATTCAGAGAGAGATTTGGGAGAGATTTCACATTCTTGGAGAGATTTGGGAGAGATTTCTTTTGTGACCTTTTTGAGTGTTTGGCTCAGTAATTCAAGGTTTGTAAACCTCGTTAAGTCTTGTTGTGATTGTTATATGCCCCCGAGGGTTAAGGAATAATGTTTTATCGAGTAGTTTCATCACTTGCCTTGATTAGGGTTTAGAATTTCCGAACACGTGAAAACTCTAAGTGATACTTTGTATTAAGATTACGAGTTGTTCAATAAGAAACATAATGGAAACCCTAATATACAAGGGTTAGATGAGTTGACCGGTTTGACTTGTTGACTTTAGTTGACTTTGACTTGGCCAAAATTGACGGTTGTCACATCATCCTCCCGTTAGAAAGAATTTCGTCCCGAAATTAGTGTTTCGAGTGGGACTTCAAGAATTTGGAGGAAAGATGGGGGAACTTTTCGTAGTATAAGAAATTGATAGTGTTAAATGAGGACCTTGGAATTTCTTATTGTAAGTTGAGTTGAGTCGATTTAAAGGGGTTATCGTTTTGGAATGATAGTGTATTCTACGTGTGCCTTTATGCTCTCCGCTTTATACTTGGTATTACCACTAAGAATATTTTATAATGTAATTTGTGAGTACTAGTATTTCGAATGCTTCAACAAATTGTGATGAAATTCGCATTATAAGTCCTACTAGTTCTTTTATAATCGCTTGATGTAAACTAGTCGTATATCATTAAGATTACAAGGGCATTCGAATGGGTGACCCCGCCTTGAGCCCACAACCAAACAAGGAAAATGAGGCGGAATCACACATTCTAAGTCCATAGAATCTTAATGATACATGACCATAATGTTTACACTAGCCGTCATAGATTCACTAGTAAAAACCCTGCGTTTTTATATAGATGATAAGACTTATTCGAGTTTTTGCCATGTTCTCGAGATGCTTTCAGCCTTTCTCGAATTTGTACTAAGTCATAAGTGATAGCTTCTCCTCGGAGCGCTGCATAGGGTCTGCTTTAGTGTTTCTCGTTTGATTAGATCGGTAGGAAACATATGGGTTCGGTTTACACGACTAGACTTATTAGGATGATAGGGCGTTCACTTGCACTCTTGGGTAACCTGGGGTGGAGGACTTCATGTATAGTATCACAACAACGAATATAATAGTGCTCAAAGTAAATACAACCATCATAAATATAATTGAAAAGGTTACACCATGGAATAAGTTTACATGTTTCAAAATCAATTACATTATGATGACAAAATGAACTGTTTGACGATTTATCGTCCCATCCTCAAAATGCTGTTGGTTTTCATGTTTCACTGATTTCCTGAGAATACAAGTAGTTTTGAAAAAGTGTCAACAATTAAGTTGGTGAGTTCATAAGAGTTTTGTTTGGGAAAGAAACCGTTTTCTTTGAAAAAGCGATAGAGTATGTTTTCCAGAAAATCCAATATTTTCTTAGTTGAGTGTGGAATGAATGCTCCTATGTTAGGCGATAATGAACTCTAGAAGGACCCATAGTGTAGCACCTGGTTCTTGGTACGTATTCTTTTATTTAAATCTTTGAGTATTTTGCATTCTGGCCTTGGACTCGGCGAGTCAAAGGCTCGACTCGCCGAGTAGAAGCGGGAAGGGGCACAGGGTTTAAGTTGTGGACTCGCCGAGTCGGGTCCCGGACTCGGCGAGTAGCCGCTGTCTGGACAAAAACCCTAATCCAGGGGCTTGCACCCTATTTAAACACTCTAACTCGGCCTCCCTTGTCCCTAACACTTCCAGAAGAGAGCTGTAGAGCGAAACCCTAGCCCCCATATTGTTCTTGTGAGTGATTTTGGCATTGTGAAGGAAGTTTGGAGCTTAGAAGAAGAAGGAGAAGGTTGAAGAGTGCAATGAGGGGAAGTAGATCCGAAATCTACACTGTGGGAAGCTTCCATTCAGGTAGAAAAGTTCCTACCTTGATCACTAGTTCATTAGATTCCCTTTTTGTCCCAAATTTGTGGTTTTCAAGCCCTAAAACCTCAAACTCCATGTGTTTATGCTCCATGTTCTGAAAGGACTTCAGATCTGGACCTTAGGGACATCTTAGAAGTGTAAAGTGTCTGTGGTTGAAGTGATTGAGGTCCCTATTGAGTGTTTGACCTCATAAAGAGCTTGGATTTGCCTTTTGGAGCTCATAGGGCCATGCATGCACATAAAGTTTGCAACTTTACGTGATAAGCATGCCCTAGGAGCTTAGATCTATGGTTTGGAACCGTTGCATGCCTAAGAATTGGTCTGTTTGGAAGGAGGGTTGAAGGGACTCGGCGAGTGCCAAAGCGCACTCGGCGAGTTCTATGAAGATGGTCTTAGACTCGACGAGTTGGATGAACCACTCGGCGAGTCCTATGAAGATTGCCTGGGACTCGACGAGTTGTTCTTCCAACTCGGCGAGTCATATGAACAGTTACTGAGTTAAGAGGGGTTTAAGTGTAGAAGGTCCAACCCTTCGTAACTGCTCGCGGAATTAGCAATTTATCGAGTAGCAAAAGTCCCAGAAACCCAAATCCTCAAGATGGATGCTCTGGTGAGGATTTGGAAGCGAGTAGGAGATCTGCTCGTAGGGACTCGACGAGTTGTTCTCGGACTCGGCGAGTCGGATCGCGAGCCGGTCTAATCGTCCCAAGTAGTGAGTTAGGGTGACTCAGTGAGTAGGAAAAACGGACTTGATGAGTTAGTACGGGAATAGTGGGAGAGGGACTCGGCGAGTCCAGTCAACTGGAAGTTGACTTTGACCAAGGAGTTGACCTTGGACCAAGGGCAGGTCAGTCATTTGACCTAAGGGTATTTATGAGTGACTAATCGATGTTTATGGATTTATAGCCGGAGGATTACCGGCGCAGCAGTCAAACGTCTAGCGAGCAGACTTCCAGCAGCTACTTTTCGAGGTGAGTTACCTTCCAGTAGCGGTGGGTCTACGGCCACAATGCCGACCCACCAGTAGGAGTTGTATGTTGGATGATTGTCTTTGTGATATCATCTAGGTTTGCTACTACCTGATATGTTATGTGCTAGTATGATATGATGTTATATGCTAGTAGCAGTAGGGGAGATAGTCCCCAGGATTTCCGGTCGATAGGGCCGAAAGGGGTAGTCATACCCAGTCATGTTAGACAGATTATGGTTATGTGATATATGTTATGTGGTAGTAGTAGAGGGGTAAAATAGTCCCCAGTATCCGGTCGAAAGGACCGAAGGGGAGGCCAGCACCCAGATATGCTAGGCAGTATCCGGTCGAAAGGACCGAAGGGGAGGCCAGCACCCAGATATGCTGGGCAGTATCCGGTCGAAAAGACCGAAGGGGTAGGTCGGGCACCCAGATATGCCTGACAGTATCTGTATGTTATGTGATTGTATGGTATGTGGTACGATGGGGGAACTCACTATGTTTCGTGCTTACAGTTTACAGTTTTGTTTCAGGTACCTCTTCAGCGAAGGGGAAGGAGCTGGCGCGGTAGCGGCACATCATACACACACACATTGGTTTTCTTCACTATGAGATGTTCTGGGATTGTACTCTGACATTATTATTATTATTTTATGATTTGGTTTCAGACATAAGATATATTTTATGAGATGATATGATCGGATGATGTTTTACTACAAATGTTTTGCAAACCATTTATTTTAAACGAAATTTTTGGGCGTAAAAATTGGGTCGTTACACATAGATTCCTTCTATGATCACTCAGCGTATATAAGTTATATATAATTTGAGTTAATTAAACCGTTGAAGTCTAACAATTCTAGACGAGATGTAGTGTTAATAGAAATATGTTTCCAAAGAAAATCCAATATTTTCCTTATAAAAGTGATGTTTTGTCTTAAATCTCAAGACCGAAAGTGTACAGTACTTTATAAAAGTGATGTATTATCTTAAATCCCAAGACCGAAAGTGTACAGTACTTTATAAAAGTGATGTGTTGTCTTAAATCCCAAGACCGAAAGTGTACAGTACTTTATAAAAGTGATGTGTTGTCTTAAATCCCAAGACTGAAAGTGTACAGTACTTTATAAAAGTGATGTGTTGTTTTAAATCCCAAGACTGAAAGTGTACAGTACTTTATAAAAGTGATGTGTTGTCTTAAATCCCAAGACTGAAAGTGTACAGTACTTTATAAAAGTGATGTGTTGTCTTAAATCCCAAGACTGAAAGTGTACAGTACTTTACAAAAGTGATGTGTTGTCTTAAATCCCAAGACTGAAAGTGTACAATACTTTATAAAAGTGATGTGTTGTCATAAATCCCAAGACCGAAAGTGTACAGTACTATCCATACTTATTGATATAAAAAGTGATTTTAAATCGACATAAAACCCTTTTTGATTTGAGAAAAATCCCGTAAACTTTATGTGTTGTTAACTCCCTATGTGAGTCGCTATAACCATACTATGACTATGAACCTGCGACGACGTTTCTCAGGCGTCGAAAAAGATAATGACACTTGTCACCTCAGACCTGCCGGTCTAGCTGTAGCTAGCAGCTCAGGTGTGGTTTGTCAAACCAATATAGATCTATACACAACTATCACGTTCTCCCTACAAGAGACTCTAGTTATAACTACCAGGAATTTTAACCTTTACTCTAGGAGTACTAAGAGGAATGTCTCACAATTTACGTTAACAAGTTTACGTGTGGTGTGCTTGAGTGTAAAACCTTTTTCTGTGGGAATAAAACCTTCCGAACTATGTTTGTTGTGTTAATGGAATCATAAACTATACCTATTATAGTTTATCATGTAATATATGAAAAAACCCATTTGTTTTGAGAGTAAAACCTTTTTCTGTGGGAATAAAACCTTCCGAACTATGTTTGTTGTGTTAATGGAATCATAAACTATACCTATTATAGTTTATCATGTAATATATGAAAAACCCATTTGTTTTGAGAGTAAAATCTTAAAATCCATAAACTATGCTTATTGAAGTTTATTATTTGTGTTCGAAATGAATGAGTAAACCTTATCATGAATGACTAAATTTCATTTTATGATGATAAACTAACAACAAATACATTCAATATTTAGAACTTATTGTTATACACTTTGCTCAACATAATACAAAGTGTTATGAAAGTTATAAGCTGTTAACTAGTTTTTAACCGTTCTGCATTGTTTTAGAAAAATCATAGAAAAATCATACGAAGTCGAAAACTGAATCCGTAAATTCTGAGAGTTCATAAAATGTGTCTAATTTATTCTTAATTTTTATTATGATTTTTAGAAGTTTTGAACTTGTGTTAAAATGTTCATATTCACAGACTGGTCCGAATTTGTTTCTAAAATGATAGGCAGTTTTCTAAAAATCACCATAAATCGTAGAAAAATCGTATGGTGATGTGCAAATAGTCATTTTAAAGGTATGAACCTGAAATATTTGCATCTAATACAGTTTTGAAAACTAAAATGTTTAAGTTGACCAAAACAGTCCGTGAATGGAGTTAAACTTTTCTGATGAAGGCTGTTAAATGAGTTTAGTTGTGTTCTTGGTGTTTTAACTTGTATTCCCCCCCTTAAAACTTAAGAAAAACATGAAAAGATAAGGTTATGAACTCACCTTGTGTGTTCTTAGTGGATGGATGTTGAAGAAAAGGAAGTGTTCAACTCAAGAACACTTAGAAGATGCCTTGAAGGTTCGAAGATCTAACACAAATGTGATGGAATTTGTGTAAGTAATCTATGATTTGGGTAGAATGAAGTGAAATAATCATAAGGAGGATAATATCACTTACCAAAAGTGAAAGAAAACTTGATGATCAGCCCTTGAATCTCGAATTTGAGAGAGAGAGAAGTGAGAGAGAAAGGTGTTCAAGTGTATGGCTGGAAGAAAATGATGGGAAGGACGATGGAAGTGACTAGGTATGGTGGAAGGACAATGGTTGGTCATGGAGTGGGAATGGGGTGGTTGCTTGTGTCATACACTAAGGCAAAGTCAACACTCCACCACAAGATCTAACTTAATAGATTTTTATTCTTAAATAAGGATTTCCCTAAAAATATGCTTAATTTATGAATATATGGGGTCTTATATGTCAAAATATAAGTTTGGGTGAAAATCCCTCGTTAAAATAATTAAAAACGGGCTTAAAACGGAGTCGTCGTCGAAAACCGGGTGGAAAATGGGAAAATCCGCAGTCAGGGGCGTGGTTCTGGTCTTAGCAGCATTAGAACCGGAGGGGGAGGGACTCCGGTCCGAGCAGGTACCACAGGCGATCTCATCAGAAGGGGCCGAAGGCGGGGGTCAGGTCCGGTGCTCCAGTTTCGGGTTCGGTTCAGCGCTGCGGTCTTCATCAGCCTCGGTCCTCAGCAGTTCCGGTCCTTAGTCGTTCCGGTCCGATGGTTGCGGTTCCTTAAGGGGACTTCAGTTTTGGTTCTTGGAGCTTCGGCTCAAGGAGGGTTTGGTCCCTATAGAGAGACTTCGGCCCTAAAAGGCTATTTTCCAAGGTATCATCCCGTTTCGAATGGTTTTTCACCAAGTCAAGTGTCGGGATGCCCCAAATGATTACAAAAGATCAAAAGAGGTTTTGAGAGAGATTTGGGAGAGATTTGACATACTTTGAGAGATTTCACACACTTGGAGAGATTTGGGAGAGATTTCACATTCTTGGAGAGATTTCTCATACAGAGAGAGATTTGGGTGAGATTTCACATTCTTGGAGAGATTTGGGAGAGATTTTACATTCTTGGAGAGATTTCTCATACAGAGAGAGATTTGGGAGAGATTTCACATTCTTGGAGAGATTTCTCATACAGAGAGAGATTTGGGAGAGATTTCACATTCTTGGAGAGATTTCTCATTCAGAGAGGGTTAAGGAATAATGTTTTATCGAGTAGTTTCATCACTTGCCTTGATTAGGGTTTAGAATTTTCGAACACGTGAAAACTCTAAGTGATACTTTGTATTAAGATTGCGAGTTGTTCAATAAGAAACATAATGGAAACCCTAATATACAAGGTCTAGATGAGTTGACCGGTTTGACTTGTTGACTTTTGTTGACTTTGACTTGGCCAAAATTTACGGTTGTCACAAAAACTCAATTAACGGTAAATTAGTATCCCACACATTTCCAAAGTCTATTACACAGGATTGGAGCATATCTTCTAAAGTCTAAATGGTTCTCTCACTCTGACCATCAGTCTGTGGATGGTAAGTTGTACTCACATCTAGACGTGTTCCAAAGGACTTTTGTAGAGATTGCCAAAATTGTGAAGTGAATCTACTATCTCGGTCAGAAATAACAAAATTTGGAACTCCATGCAATCTGAAAATTTCCTTAAGATAAATTCTATTCAGCTTCTCCATCTTGTCGTTCTCCTTAATTGGTAAGAAATGGGCGGACTTAGTGAATCTATCGACTATTACCCAAATAGTGTCGAACCCACTAGGAGTTTTAGGTAACTTAGTGATGAAGTCCATTGATATCTGCTCCCATTTCCATTCAGGTATTTCCGTTGTTGAAGTAAACCTGAAGGCTTTTGATGTTCTGCCTTTACTCAAGAACAAGTCAAGCATTTGCTCACATAACTAGCAATTTCTGCCTTCATGTTTGGCCACCAATAATGTACTTTTAAATCTAAGTACATTTTTCAGAGCCTGGATGCACGGAATATCTGGACTTGTGGGCTTCTTCTAAGACCAAGTCCCTGACTCCACCGAACTTAGGCGTCCAAATTCGGTTCATAAAGTGTTGCGTTCCGTCATCTTTTTGTATAAGTTGCTTTTCCATTCCTCGCAAAGCTTCGTTCTTGATGTGTTCTTCTTTTAGAGCCTCAATTTGAGCTTCTCTAATTTGTGCGGTAAAGTTAGAATGGATAGTTATGGTTAATTGTCGTACCCGACGGGGTTTAATATATTATTTCCGGCTGAAGGCATCTGCTACAACATTTCCCTTTACGAGATGATAACGAATCTCACATTCGTAATCATTCAACAATTCGACCCATCTTCGTTGTCTCATATTAAGATCTTTTTGATCGAAGATGTGTTAGAGACTCTAGTGGTCGGTAAAAATAGTACACTTAGTACCGTATAAGTAATGTCTCCAGATTTTTAGTGCAAAAACTACAGCTCCCAATTCAAGATCATGGGTAGTGTAATTATTCTCATGCACCTTAAGTTGTCGTGATGCGTAGGAGATAACTTTTCCTCTTTGCATCAACACACATCCCAATCCTTGATTTGATGTGTTGCAGTATACGACGAAATCTTCTGTTCCCTCTGGAAGGGATAGGATTGGTGCAATACACAACATTTGCTTCAGTTTCTGAAAAGCAGCTTCTTGTTTGTCTTCCCAGTTGAACTTCGTATCTTCTTGGGTTAGTGTTGTAAGTGGCTTTGCTATTTTGGAGAAATTCTCTATGAATCTTTGGTAATAGCCATCAAGTCCTAAGAATTGACGCACTTCTATTGGCGTCTTCGGTGCTTCCCAATTCTTGATTGCTTCAATCTTGGAAGGTTCGACATGAATCTCTTTGTTGCGAACGACATGCTCTAAAAATTTGTACCTCTCTAATCCAAAATTCACATTCGGAGAATTTGGCGTACAAATTTTCTTTTCTTTGTAGTGCCAAGAGTATTCGCAAATGTTAACCGTGTTCTTCCTTGGATCGTGAATATATCAATATATCATCGATAACTACTATCACAAATTTATCTAAGTACGGTTTGCAAACACTATTCATGAGGTCCATGAACATTGTTGGAGCGTTGGTCAATCCAAAGGCTTAACTAGGAACTCAGATTGACCATACCGAGTCCTAAATGTTGTCTTTGGAACATCATCTTCTTGTACTCAAAGTTGATGGTATCATGATCTGAGATCTATCTTGAATCTTCTAGAATCTTCAGGTGTTTTAGTCTATCAACCACCGTATCCAAGTTTAGTTGTGCATCGGTCTGACCATAATTAAACATAGGTGATTAGTCTACGTTTAGTTGTGGTTCGGCCCATGTACAATAAAACTCGACTATGGAGTTTGAACTAAAACCTTGCGTTGAATTCTTATCGAGGGTTTGGGTTTTCTATATTTTTGGGTTATATAAATGTGTTCTCATCGCGGGTATGAGTCTTTATCTATGACTCTATATTCTTATTTATTGTATTCACGCTTTAATTATTGTTTGTTACTTCAGGTCTATCTGATAAGGCACCGGCCAGTCAGGACAGTCGAAAGGGCAGGATCATTTTAGCATATAGCCGTTCTGGAATCCAACAACCCAAATCGACATGTCTATCCTGTCACCGCTCCCGTAAGTAGTCCTTCAGTACAATAATTTAATAATACTTTTTATTTTTAGGTTAAGGGATATACCTAAACCTAAAGAGTAAGCCCTAAAGTATAGTTGTGCTTTCCTAAGAAAGTACTAATTCACTATAGTTAATAGCTCTGATACCAATTCTGTCACACCCCCAGCCGTCGGCGGAAACACCGGGTGGTGTAACATGATTCTTCGTATCACAGTTATATAACATACACTGAACAGTACTAAAGAAAATACATACCTTTATTGATGATTGAAAGTTACATTATTGTTTTCCTAGTACTTATTACATAATATCCGACTATGGCATACTTCTTAAAGAACTGGAAGATAATAGTAAAACTTCTCATGTTTGAATACATACCAGCTTTTCAAGTTTCTAAAAACACATGCATTTTAAAATATGTCAACCTAAAGTTGGTGAGTTCATAGGTTTTGACTCCATATGAAAATAATACTTTTCCTAAGTTCAAAAGTTTAGTTTTTGAAAGTATCATTTTGACTATCCAACAGTTAGTATATATATTAGGTATAATAGTTTACTTATCAAATAAGTGTTATACCTAAACATTCCTTGAACCTAGGGTATAAGTAGGGGGAAACTTATACTTAACATTAATACTTGTATACGGCAAAGTATAATGTTTCTAACAATTTGCTACCATGAGCCTGTAACCGCTGCTATGACATAATACCTCTGATAAAACACTCTCATGATTTACCATGAGAAACAACACACTCATGATTTCCATGAGAAACAAGACCGCACGCTTCATCGACGCCGGAACAATAACAAGTAAAAGGATAGTTCGTCACTCGGTTATGGTTGACTGTAGCTAACAGTCACAAGTGGGGTGGTCAACCCGTATACAAATTATACATGATTTCCTCGCTCACACGGGATTAACGGTAACATTTCAGAGGATTTAAGCTAAGATCCCCAATCTTAGTTGATGAATATAATTACTCATGTAGACTCCGACGGCTTCCTATAGCTCTAACAACAAAAGCATTTTCGTGTCTACAACCCTAAGTTATTAGACTTTGCTGTTAAACATTACTCCTAAGTTCATATTACTTTAGGCAGTATAACAGCTATAAATTGAGGAAAAACCAGGTTTTATCTTAACATAAAACAAACAATAACAATATATAACATACCAAGTTTTATCTTGACATAAAACTAACAATAACAACATATAGCATACCAAGTTTTATCTTGACATAAAACCAATAATAACAACATACTTTATAAATTAACATATAGAACTTCCGAATACAACTTCGGAACTATATTGCACACAACATATATATAGAATCTTAAGTATAACTCAATATCCACATTAGTATAATAACAGGCTAACAAGTTGATAATAGTTTTATATATTCAAAATATTATATTTAAACAACTATATCCCGGTCATTATAACTATCTACATTGATACTAATATACTATCATATAGACATAATAATAACGTATATACAATATTTTGCATGCGTTTTCCCCCGAAATATTAGAAAGTGGGGCCGTGAAACTCACCCTAGTAGCGTGATTTTATGTAATCTAAGAAGAAACGGTCAGCGATACGAGGTCATCGGGGCTAGGGATGCAAGAGGGCTTCAGCAAATAAGAGAAAGGAAAGAAGTTTATGTGTAAGAATGGCTAAGGTCGAACTTGCTATTTATAGAAAGTTTTTAGACCCTCACGTCGTGAGTTTTATAAGACTCACATCGTGAGTCTAGCATGATCATCTCGTAGACTTGCCATTTGCGTCCCTAGCTTCGGAAGGTGGCCAGATGAGTCCTCACGTCGTGAGATATCCTTGCTCACATCGTGAGTTTAGAAGTTATCCCTTCGTAGCCTCGTCGCGTACCTTCTAGATCTGAGATGTGACAAATTGACTCCTCACGTTGTGAGTTTCTATGCTCACGTCGTGAGTTCAGTCGGATTAGGGTTTCTGACAGCTGTATCTTCGGAAGTTCGTAACTTTCACATACGAACTCTGTTTTGACGTTCTTTATATGCACGCGTAGGTATTTACAAGTACTACAACTCTCTTTTAGACTCCAATATCTAATACTAACTCTATTTTAAATTCCTCTTATTATAGAGATTTATAGTGTTCGGTTTATCATAATTTCTTTATGCGAAGTCAGATTCAGACGTTCTCTATATTTTTGGAATCGTATGGACGTATACTTTGAGTTGCATCATAAAGAAAGTTCATATTTGCATTAGAATTTATCATGAACTACATAGCACTTTTATCACATTACTAGTTTAACAAAATCACATTACATGATTGGCATAATCACATGTGATTGTCTATTGACCTATTTTGACTGGTGTTACATTTTCCCCCCGTTAGAATAATTTCGTCCCGAAAATTATCTTATGGATGGAGTTTTGTCAAACAGTTGGGGTTATTTTTCTTTTATCTGATCTTCACGTTCCCAAGTAAATTCAGGTCCTCGTAAAGAGTTTCGTCGAACTTTCGATATGGGAATACGACTTTGCTTTAATCGTTTGACTTCTCGATCCATGATCTCGATAGGTTCTTCTGCAAAGTTGAGTTTCGTATTGACTTGTATCTCATCGAGAGGTATAACAAGAGTGTCATCGGATAGACATCTTTTGAGATTTGATACGTGAAAAACATCGTGCACATTACTTAGTTCTTGAGGCAACTTCAGTTGGTATGCAACAGAACCAATTCTTGCTAGAATTTCAAAAGGTCCTATATACCGTGGGTTTAGTTTGCCTCGTTTCACAAATCGAATTACGCCTTTCCAAGGAGAGGCCTTCAACATTTATTTATCTCCAACTTGGAATTCTAAAGGCTTACGTCTTACGTCAGCATAGCTCTTTTGACGATCACGTGCAACCTTTAATCGATCCTTAATTTGCATGATCTTTTCAGTTGTCTCGTGGATTATTTCTGGTCCAGTACGTAACGTATCGCCTGTACGATCTCTGGCCATCTGCGTATCTCTAACTTCTGCCCAACATATTGGGGAACGACATTTTCGTCCATAAAGAGCCTCAAACGGTGTAGCCTTGATGCTGGTGTGATGACTATTGTTGTAGGAAAACTCAATTAACGGTAAATGAGTATCCCACACATTTCCAAAGTCTATTACACAGGCTCGGTGCATATCTTCTAAAGTCTAAATGGTTCTCTCACTCCGACCATCAGTCTGTGGATGGTAACATGTACTCATATCTAGACGTGTTCCTAAGGATTCTTGTAGAGATAGCCAAAATCGTAAAGTGAATCTACTATCTCGGTCAGAAATAATAGAATTTGGAACTCCATGCAATCTGACAATTTCCTTAAGATAAATTATAGTCAGCTTCTCCATCTTGTCGTTCTCCTTAATTGGTAAGAAATGGGCGGACATAGTCAATCTATCGACTATTACCTAAATAGTGTCGAACCCACTAGGAGTTTTAGGTAACTTAGTGATGAAGTCCATTGATATCTGCTCCCATTTCCATTCAGGTATTTCCGATTGTTGAAGTAAACCTGAAGGCTTTTGATGTTCTGGCTTTACTCTAGAACAAGTCAAGCATTTGCTCACATAACTAGTCCCTGACTCCACCGAACTTAGGCGTCCAAATTCGGTTCATAAAGTGTCGCGTTTCGTCATCTTTTTGTATAAGTTGCTTTTCCATTCCTCGCAAAGCTTCGTTCTTGATGTTTTCTTCTTTTAGAGCCTCAAGTTGAGCTTCTCTAATTTGTGCGGTAAAGTTAGAATGGATAGTTATGGTTAATGCTCGTACCTGACGGGGTTTAATATATTCTTTCCGGCTCAAGGCATCTGCTACAACGTTTTCCTTTCCGAGATGATAACGAATCTCACATTCGTAATCATTCAACAATTCGACCCATCTTCGTTGTCTCATATTAAGATCTTTTTGATCGAAGATGTGTTAGAGACTCTAGTGGTCGGTAAAAATAGTACACTTAGTACCGTATAAGTAATGTCTCCAGATTTTTAGTGCAAAAACTACAGCTCCCAATTCAAGATCATGGGTAGTGTAATTATTCTCATGCACCTTAAGTTTTCGTGATGCGTAGGAGATAACTTTTCCTCTTTGCATCAACACACATCCCAATCCTTGATTTGATGCTTCGCAGTATACGACGAAATCTTCTGTCCCCTCTAGAAGGGATAGGATTGGTGCACTACACAACATTTGCTTCAGTTTCTGAAAAGCAGCTTCTTGTTTGTCTTCCCAGTTGAACTTCGTATCTTTCTGGGTTAGTGTTGTAAGTGGCTTGGCTATTTTGGAGAAATTCTCTATGAATCTTTGGTAATATCCATCAAGTCCTAAGAATTGACGCGCTTCTATTGGCGTCTTCGGTGCTTCCCAATTCTTGATTGCTTCAATCTTGGAGGGTTCGACATGAATCCCTTTGTTTCGAACCACATGCTCTAAAAATATGTACCTCTCTAATCCAAAATTCACATTCGGAGAATTTGGCGTACAAATTTTCTTTTCTTAGTTATGCCAAGATTATTCGCAAGTGTTAACCGTGTTCTTCCTTGGTTCATGAATATATCAATATATCATTGATAATTACTATCATGAATTTATCTAAGTACGGTTTGCAAACACTATTCATGAGGTCCATGAACGTTGTTGGAGCGTTGGTCAATCCAAAGGCTTAACTAGGAACTCAGATTGACCATACCGAGTCCTAAATGTTGTCTTCGGAACATCATCTTCTTGTACTCCGAGTTGATGGTATCATGATCTTAGATCTATCTTGAATCTTCTAGAATCTTCAGGTGTTTTAGTCTATCAACCACCGTATCCAAGTTTAGTTGTGCATCGGTCTGACCATAATTAAACATAGGTGATCAGTCTACGTTTAGTTGTGGTTCGGCCCATGTACAATAAAACTCGACTAAGGAGTTTGACCTAAAACCTTGCGTTGAATTCTTATCGAGGGTTTGGGTTTTCTATATTTTTGGGTTATATAAATGTGTTCTCATCGCGGGTTTGAGTCTTTATCTATGACTCTATATTCTTATTTATTGTAATCACGCTTTAATTATTGTTTGTTACTTCAGGTCTATCTGATAAGGCACCGGCCAGTCAGGATAGTCAAAAGGGCAGGATCATTTTAGCATATAATCGTTCTGGAATCCAACAACCCAAATCGACATGTCTATCCTGTCACCGCTCCCGTAAGTAGTCCTTCAGTACAATAATTTAATAATACTTTTTATTTGTAGGTTAAGGGATATAACTAAACCTAAAGAGTAAGCCCTAAACTATAGTTGTGCTTTCCTAAGAAAGTACTAATTCACTATAGTTAATAGCTCTGATTCCAATTCTGTCACACCCCCATCCGTCGGCGGAAACACCGGGTGGTGTAACGTCATTCTTCGTATCACAGTTATATAACGTACACTGAACAGTACTAAAAAAAATACATACCTTGATTGATGATTGAAAGTTACATTATTGTTTTCCTAGTACTTGTTACATAATATCCGACCATGGTATACTTCTTAAAGAACAGGAAGATAATAGTAAAACTTCTCCTGTTTGAACACATACCAGCTTTTCAAGTTCCTGAAAACACATGCATTTTAAAATACGTCAACATAAAGTTGGTGAGTTCACAGGTTGTGACTCCATATGAAAATAATACTTTTCCTAAGTTCAAAAGTTTAGTTTTTGAAAGTATCATTTTGACTCTCCAACATATAGTATATATATTAGGTATAATAGTTTACTTATCAAATAAGTGTTATACCTAAACATTCCTTGAACCTAGGGTATAAGTAGGGGGAAACTTATACTTAACATTAATACTTGTATACGACAAAGTATAATGTTTCTAACAATTTGCTACCATGAGCCTGTAACCGCTGCTATGACATAATACCTCTGATAAAACACTCTCATTATTTACCATGAGAAACAACCCACTCATGATTTCAATGAGAAACAACACTGCATGCTTCATCGACGCCGGAACAATAACAGATAAAAGGATAGTTCCTCACTCGCTTATGGTTGACTGTAGCTAACAGTCACAAGTGGGGTGGTCAACCCGTATACTAATTCTACACGACTTCCTCGCTCACACGGGATTAACGATTACAGTTCAGAGGATTTCCGCCAAGATCCCCAATCTTAGTTGATGAATACAATTACTCATGTAGACTCTGACGGCTTCCTATTGCTCTAACAACAAAAGCATTTTCGTGTCTACAACCCTAAGTTATTAGACTTTGCTTTTAAACATTACTCCTAAGTTCATATTACTTTAGGCAGTATAACAACTATAACTTGAGGAAAACCCAGGTTTTATCTTAACATAAAACCAACAATAACAATATATAACATACCAAGTTTTATCTTGACATAAAACTAACAATAACAACATATAGCATACCAAGTTTTATCTTTACATAAAACCAATAATAACAACATACTTTATAAATTAACATATAGAACTTCCGAATACAACTTCGGAACTATATCGCACACAACATATATATAGAATTCTAAGTATAACTCAAGAACTACATTAGTATAATAACATGCTAACAAGTTGATAATAGTTGTATATATTCAAAATATTGTATTTAAACAACTTTATCCGGGTTATTTTAACTATCTACGTTGATACTAATATACTATCATATAGACATAATAATAACGTATATACAATATTTAGCATGCGTTTTCCCCCGAAATATTAGAAAGTGGGGCCGTGAAACTCACCCTAGTAGCGTGATTTTATATAATCTAAGCAGAAACGGTCAGCGGTACGAGGTCGTCGGGGCTTGGGTTGCAAGAGGGCTTTAGCAAATGAGAGAAAGGAAAGAAGTTCAGGTGTAAGAATGGTTGGGTTCGAACTTGCTATTTATAGTAAGTTTTTGGACCCTCATGTCGTGAGTTTTATAAGACTCATGTCGTGAGTCTAGCATGATCATCTCGTAGACTTTCCATTTGCGTCCCTAGCTTCGGAAGGTGGCCAGATGAGTCCTCACGTCGTGAGATATCCTTGCTCACGTCGTGAGTTTAGAACGTATCCCTTCGTAGCCTTGTCACGCACCTTGTAGATCCGAGATGTGGCAAAATGACTCCTCACGTCGTGAGTTTCTATGCTCACGTCGTGAGTTCAGTCGGATTAGGGTTTCTGACAGTTGTATCTTCAGAAGTTCGTAACTTTCACATACAAACTCCGTTTTTGACGTTCTTTATATGTACGTGTAGGTATTTACAAGTACTACATCTATCTTTTAGAATCCAATAGCTAATTCTAAGTCTATTTTAAATTCCTATTATCATATAGATTTATAGTGTTCGATTAATCATAACTTCTTTATGCGAAGTCAGATTCAGACGTTCTCTATGTTTTTGGAATCGTATGGACGTATACTTTGAGTTGCATCATAAAGAAAGTTCATATTTGCATTAGAATTTATCATGAACTACATAGCACTTTTAGCACACTACTACTTTAACAAAATCACATTACATGATTGGCATAATCACATGTGATTGTCTATTGACCTATTTTGACTGGTGTTACAGTAATTTAGTGTGAAATGTTTGTATAAGTTTGATGAAAGTGTTTGTAAGTGCTTGATGTAAATGTTTGTATATCTCCTAGAAAATCCTATATTTTCTACTTAAAATGAAATGTAGCCTTCTACCAAGACTCGACCGTCCTGTATGTTTGTTCTTTTGTAAAAGTGAGTGTTTTCCCATATCATTACCAGAAAATAGTTTACATTACCGTTTATGTGAGAAGATCACTATATGAATGTAATGGAAAAATGAAGATGTACAGTAGTATGTATAAAGTAACTACTGATATACTAACTACCTTAAACCAATTGTTTAATTAAGGTAAAATGTGATGAGATTATAACCATACTTGATTGACTAGTAAGACACGGCGATCCAAGACGTCGAAATGGTATGACATTCGTCACCCATAGACCTGCAGGTCCCATTGTAGCTAGCAGCAAGGTGTAGGATGGTCAATCCCGTATAGATCTATACACAAATTCATGCTCTCTCTCCAGGAGACTCTGGTTACAAAACGTGACACAACATTATATTGCCATGCGATGAAGTAGTGGCTCACATTAATGTTATCTTTGTTATTATATTTGTATAGTATGTTCCTTCTGTTCTTGTTATAGTATGTTTGAACTGACTCATGTATGAACTGACTCTTGTATGTTTCAATGTTCTAGAAATCGTAAGTAGTAATCCTCTAAACTATACCTATTATAGTTTACTAGTAAGCTCTCTAGTTGAATGACTGATCATGTTTGTACACCTTTGCTACCCAAAGGTATTGAACTGATTGGAAGAACTTTTATATCTACATACATATATATAATATATAACTAAGATTTAAACGACACTCGGACAAACAACCGATACTCTAAGTCCACAACCAAAGAAGGAACAGGAAATAAAGCGAGTTATCAGTCCTAAGCCCTTTCAACCTTATTTATATAACTATATCTATATAGACATGATTTTGACAATATATATAGGTTTAAAAGAGTTTGATAACGTGTTTATCATATAAAAGAGTTCTAACCATTTGAATGGTTATTGATGAATTGATGTCAGTTTATAAAATGATTTGAAATAGTTTGTTTGATAACACAGTTTTGAAGTATAAGAAATTCTCTTGTTTGATAGTTATAAATCACATGTGATTGATACTATAACTATATTGTTTTCTACTTGTATTCCTCCCCCCCCCCCATAAAAACATTTAAAATCATTAATAGATAAGTTTAGGGGTATGAAGTCACATGTAGTGAGTGATTCTAATCTAAGATCGATTAGGATGCTAAGTATGCCAAGTGAAGTCTTAAGCACAAACGGATCCTATTAAGCATATAATGACACATATATGTATATAATTAGTGTATATAACAACTAATCATGCAAGGGAACAACCTTAGGTGCTAGGAAACGCTTGGATTGAGGTGTTACAATCACATATGATTGTATTAAAGGGTGTTCACGGCCAAACTATAAGTGTTTACGTCCATAGGAGAGTTTACAGCCACACATGAAGGGTTTACGGCCACATCAAGATCCTATGAAGGGTTTACGGCCATGGGTTGAAGGGTTCATAGCCACCTCATGAACTAAGAAGGGTTTACAGCCACATGAAGGGTTTACGACCGTAAACTCTTGAAGTTCATGCATAAAATGGTTGATTCTTGGTTGGAAATAAAGAGCTTCTAATGAATAACAAGTATATGGAAGAGATACTTACGTTTTGGAAGCTTATAGGGTGATTACGGCCCAAAGAACAGGTATGTGTTCTTGGTGATTTGAAGATCTAAACCCAAAATAGATGAATTCATGGATGAAATCATAGGGTTTCACTTGAATAAGAAGGATATCAAGAAAGAATGGAAGAATCACTTACAACTTTGAAGATAAATGGAAGTGTTCTTGATGATACTTGAGAGAGAAATGAATTTTCAGCCTTGAAGATGTGAGAAATGAGGAAGAAATGAAGGAACACCATACTTATGGAGAGGGGTTCACGGCTACCATGGGTTTACGGCCGTCAACCCTAGTTTGCGGCCGTGAACTACCTGTGAAGGTGGTTCCGACTCAATTGCAACTCAATGAACTCAAGTAATTATTTCCTAACACCCAAACCTTGAGTGTACTAGGCTTAGAACTCACAAATTGACCCTTAACAATGCTAAAAGATAGCAGAAACAAGTTTGACTTTTCATTGAATTGAATGGCTTTACAAGATAGAAATTTCGGGTTGTCACATCATCCCCCCGTTAGAGAGAATTTCATCCCGAAATTAGAGTTTAAGCAATTACAGATAACTAAGGGAAAAGATGAGGATGTTTCAGTTTCATTTGATCCTCGCGCTCCCAAGTGAATTCAGGTCCCCGCTTGGCATTCCAGCGAACCTTCACTATCGGGATACGACTTTTATTCCTTTGTTTGACCTCATGGTCCATGATCTCTAGTGGTTCTTCCACAAAGTTGAGGCTCTCGTTGATCTCGATTTCATCGAGTGGGATAAGAAGAGTCTCGCCGGATAGACACTTTTTCAGGTTTGAAACGTGGAAAGTAGGGTGTACGTTACTAAGTTCGTGAGGTAGTTTGAGTTTGTAAGCTACAGGGCCGATCCTAGCGAGAATCTCGAAAAGCCCTATATATCTTGGATTTAGCTTCCCACACTTTCCAAAGCGTATCAAGCCCTTCCAGGGTGAAACCTTCAATAGAACACGGTCACTAACCTAGAATTCCAAAGCTTTCCTTCTCTTGTCTGTGTAGCTTTTCTGACGGTCTCTAGAGGCTTTCAATCGGTCACGAATCTGAACGATCTTCTCTGTCATTTCCCGAATAATTTTCGGACCTATGAGAGTGTTGTCAGGAACTCGTCCTTTAGCTAAGTGTGTGTCACCCACCTCAGCCCAGCACAGAGGGGATCTGCACTTTCGGCCATAGAGGGCTTCAAATGGAGCAGTCTTTATGCTTGTGTGATAACTGTTATTGTAGGAGAACTTGATAAGGGGTAAATAAGTATCCCATGCCTTCCCAAAGTCTATCACACATGCTCGCAACATATCTTCCAATGTTTGAATAGTCCTCTCACTTTGTCCGTTAGTTTGCGGATGGTAGGCTGTACTCATGTCCAGCCTAGTTCCTAGGGAACCTTGTAGCGACTGCCAGAACATTGAAGTAAATCCACTATCTCTATGAGAGATAATGGATATGGGAACACCATGCAGTCGTACGATTTCCCTAATGTAGGTTCTCGTTAGCTTCTCCATCTTGTCAGTTTCTTTGATAGGCAGGAAGTGTGCGGACTTGGTTAACCTGTCTACGATCACCCAAATGGTATCGAGACCACCCGCTGTCTTGGGCAACTTGGTTATGAAGTCCATTGTGATCCGCTCCCACTTCCATCCCGGTATCTCCGGTTGTTGTAGTAAACCTGAGGGTTTCTGGTATTCGACCTTAACCTTGGCGCAAGTAAGACACTTACTCACGAAGGTAACAATCTCTGCTTTCATGTTAGGCCACCAGTATAACTTTTTGAGGTCTAGATACATCTTATCTGAACCTGGGTGGACGGAATATCGAGTGTTGTGCACTTCAGTCATGACCAAGTCTCTGAAACCACCATGCCACGGTGTCCAGATTCGATCCATGACGTATAAGGCTCCACTACCCTTGACTTCCAAGTTTTTATCCATCCCTCTCAGGGATTCACCCGCCACATTTTCATGTTTCAAGGCTTCTAAATTGAGCTTCCTTAATTTGCATGGACATATGTGAATGGATAGTCATAGTCAATGATTTGACTCTATGACCAGAGTATTCTTTCCGACTTAGGGTGTCAGCTACTACGTTGGCTTTACCAGGATGATAACGAATTTCGCATTCGTAGTCATTGAGTAGCTCGACCCACCGTCGTTGTCTTATGTTGAGCTCCTTCTGATTGAATATATTTTAAAGGCTTTTGTGGTCTGTAAAGATAGTGCTTTTTGTACCATACATGTAGTGTCTCCAGATCTTCACAGCAAATACCATTGCTCCTAACTTAAGATCGTGTGTGGTGTAGTTGACTTCGTGTGTCTTTAACTGTCTTGAGGCATAGACGATGACCTTACCTCGTTGCATAAGAACACAGCCAAGCCCTTGGTTGGATGCATCACAATAAACCACGAAGTCTTCTATCCCTTCTCGGAGGGATAGTATCGGTGCGCTGCATAAAGCTCGCTTCAGCGTTTAGAACGCATTTTCTTGTTTCTCTTCCCAGTCAAAGGCCACGCCTTTCTGGGTTAATGTAGTAAGCGGTTTCTCGATCCTAGAGAAGTTCTGAATGAATATGCGATAGTAGCCAACGAGGCCTAGAAATTGACGAATTTCTGTAGGCATCTTCGGTGCTGACCAGTTCTCAATGGCCTTTATTTTGTAAGGGTCCACGTGAATTCCTACTTCGCTAAGCACCTGACCCAAGAATTCGACTCTTCGAATCCAAAATTCGCACTTAGAGAACTTCGCGTAGAGTTTCTCTGATCGTAGTGTTTCTAAGACCTGACGCAGGTGTTGACTATGCTCATCCTTACTTCGAGAGTAGATAAGTATGTCATCCATGAATACAATGACGAACTGATCCAAGTAAGGACGGAACACCCTATTCATTAAGTCCATGAATATTGCGGGTGCATTGGTCAATCCGAATGGCATCACTACAAACTCGTAGTGTCCATAACGAGTTCGGAAGGCTGTCTTGGGAACATCTTCCTCTAACACTCATAACTGGTGATACCCGGATCTCAGATCAATCTTGGAAAAGTAATTTTCCCCTTGCAGTTGGTCGAACAAGTCGTCTATGCAAGGTAGAGGGTAACAATTCTTGACGGTAAGCTTGTTTAGTTCTCTATAGTCGACGCACATATGGAACGATCCGTCTTTCTTCTTCACGAACAAGACCGGTGCTCCCCAGGGTGAGAAGCTTGGTCTAATAAATCACTTGATGAGCAGTTCGTTAAATTGACCGGATAGCTCTTGTATCTCAGCTGGTGCCAGACGATAGGGCGATTTGGCTACAGGGGTAGCCCCAGTAACTAAATCGATTATGAACTCAACTTGACGTTGTGGTGGTAATCCTGGTAGTTCTTCTGGAAAGATGTCGGGAAAGCCGCGTACTTCTGGCATGTTCTTTATGTCTTTCGTCTCTTGGCTCATATCGACTACATCAGCAAGGAATGCATGACATTCCTTTCGTAAGTACTTTTGGGCTCGTATACTCAAGATGATACGAATGTTCGTGCCTGGTTTGTTGTCGTAGACAACTAGGGTTTCGATAGACGGTAGATTAAGATGAACAGCCTTTTCATAACACATGATGTCAGCATGATGAAGAATCAACCAATCCATGCTGATAATGACGTCGAAACTTTTAATTGAGACCGGCATGAGGTCGATTGGAAATGAATGGCTATCTAGAGTTAGGGTACATCCTATGTATATACAGCTAGTGCTCTCAGTTTTTCCGTTAGCCATTTCTACAGTGAACGGTTCTTTCAGTGCACGAGGTTTTTGTTTAAGTAGGTGTGCAAATTTCTGGTTCACGAAACTCTCTCCGCTCCACTATCAAACATTATGCATGCATAAGAGTTATCGAGGAGAAACATACCAGTGACCACTGTAGGGTCTGCTACCGCTTCCTCGTGGCCTATAGCCAAAACTCTTCCCACTCCGCCCGCGTTCCCTGTCATCGGGCAGTTCCTTTTGAAGTGACCCACCTCGCCACAACCGTAGCAAGCCTGGCCCACACCAACACCGGGGACTTGGGTGATTGGCCTAGCCAGAGATTTGCAGAAACGGGCAGTGTGCCCCTTCCTGTTGCAGTTAGCGCACTACATTTCCCGACAGGGTCCATTGTGGTGGAAGCTGCACTTGTTGCACTTGGGCAAGCTTCCCGCATACTACTTCATCGGCGCAGTGGCAGTAGGTGCTATAGCAGCATGAACAGCCACGACCTGCTGCTTTTTGGCAGAGTTTTACGTTGCGTTCTTCTTTTTGTTATCCCAAAACTTCCGCTTTTTGTCAGCGAATTTGGATGGTTCTGGGATGCCAAGGGCTGTTGTCGTTGTCGGGTTGCGGACTCTGTGATCGATGTGTCGTTGTTCCAGTCGCTTGGCACTGTCGAAGGTTGTGGGGTTTGAAACTAAGACATTCCCCTGGAATGGAGGCACCAGGCACCAGATATACCTCTCGACTTTCTTTCCCTCAGTAGGGACCATTCCCGAACATAGAGCCACCAGATCGCTGAACCTGGCGGTGTAGGCAACTATGTCGGAGCCCTTCATGGTTTGGCTCCAAAGTTCATGTTCAAGTTTCTGAACCTCGCCCCTCGGGCAGTACTCCTCAATCATAAGCTCCTTCAGAGCTTCCCAGCCCATAGCATTAGCCACTATCAGGGTTAGTGACTTGACATGGCTATTCCACCATGTCAGGGTTCTGTCCGCGAAGGTGCAGACAACAAATTTAACTTTGCTCCCTTCCGGATAGGAGCAGATCTCGAAGATCAACTACGTCTTTTCGAACCATTGTGAGAGAGCAATGATTCCACCAGTCCCGTTAAAGGCTCTGGGCTTACAGTTGGTGAGGTCCTTATACGAGCACTCTCTCGAGCGCACGGGAGCATCACATTGAGTAGAATGCACAGTTGTTCCACTCCCACTAGTACCACTAGCACTGAATTGAGCTAAGGCTGCCGTAACAGCCGCAACCACTTCAGCTTGGATAGCTGCTGGATTATATTGTGGAGGAGGTGGTGGTTGAGTAGGAGTTATCGGAGGATTGCGTCTCGTTGATCGACGTGGAGGCATCTTTCAGCTAAAATCTTACAAAGATGAGGATGATATTAAGAATTCAATTGTGAGTATAATGAGAGTGGTCCATGGACTAAATCACCATAGCCCAACAAAACAGATGAGAGTATGATTATAATGAAGATCTAAAAGTAGAAGGATGAAAGCATTTGGATAAGGATTTCCCCAAAAGATTAGGTGTCTGTCAATAATATTGGCATTAAAGAAGTAACGAGTTCGGGAAAAATGACCTTGAAGTAAGTCTTACATCAAACCATAAAGAGAAAATTTTGACAGCATAGAGACCTAGTGAAACAGTACTTGTAGTACAGGAATATTTACAGGGAAAAGTGCTACTTAGAGCATAGATAAGAAGGCTATTCCTTAAACCAAAAGAAAGGATGAGCAGAGCATCTCCTACTGGCGACGGGAACCCCTCGGATGAACCCTTAATTCGACCAGCTGACGCTCCACATCAAGAAGGTGTCGTTCATACACTGTCTGGCGTGCTCGGAGCTCTATGACTTCAGCTCGGGTTGCAGCTAGCTCTTGCTGCAGAGCCTCATTTTCACTCATAGATCTCCCATGAACAAATTCAAGATTGTGAATACGATCCGTATTGGCGTTCGTATCCGCATCGAGCTCCACAGTTTGTTGAATGGTTGCCGTTCCAAGCTCAACATTGCGAGCCACTCGGCAAACCAAGATGGGAAGAATTCCGTCTGCAGATCCTCCCTCACTTAGGTTGTAGAAACTTCGGTCCCCGTTGTAGGGTAAGGGCTGACCCTGCTCTTGACTCCATTTGCCCAAGTTCTCAGCCCATAAAGGCATCGGGCCTTGAAAAGCCGGACGAGGGTTAGGATTTGGGGTTGGAGCCACTAGGGGTGGATCATTGACTTCTGGCTTGGAGTCAGAATCCTCTGGGAAGTTTTTTGCGAAATCATCATCTAAAGGAATTGCATGATTCTCTTCTGGCTTTGCATCGAGCCATCCATCATTTCCTTGGTTGGGAAAGTACAGGTCACCGGGGAGATGGAATCCAGCCATGTTATCTACGCGAGAATAGGGATAAAAGAGATACTTAATAGATATACTACTTAAGATAATTATAAGATGATCCTTATCAGTTACTTGAATACTTGCGTAGTGCATACCAGTCATATGTAACCAAAACAGAATAGACCTTCGAATAAGTGACCCTAACTCTAAGTCCACAACCAAACAAGGAACAGGAAGTAAAGCAAAGATCACATATTCTAAGTCTATGACACCGTAGTCACATATAACATTAGTGTATCCACTCAGCAACCATTGACCTACTAATAAAGACCTTTTAATTCTCAAATAAGTAATTATAGTAACACAAATTACTCTACAGTATTTTAAGTATATGTTCTGTTCTAAAGTTTTCATTGTAGTAGTGTTGGTAAGTTTTTAGACTTGCTGCAACACCACAACCATTCCTAGGCACATGCTAATCACTTCCCGAAAAGATATAGTTGATCAGGCTATATCACTCCCAGACCTGATCATATGTCCCTAAGCCTACTTGTGCTGTCCAACTACCGTAATACTTTTGTTCTGTTCTAGTATGACACTGATCTTAGTATAAATGCTTGTATGTATACTCTTGGTCAGAGTATTTTAATCCCGATGTGTTTATAGTTGTATATCTTTTATGGGTTGATATACTCAGTTCACTATAAACAAAGCACTGATACCAATCTATCACACCCCCAAACCAGAACGGCGGAAACGTTCGGGGGCGGAGGAAGTCATGTATAGTATCATAACAATGCACAATAGTAAACAAGCAACAACATCATCCATTGCATTAATAATATAATTTAATACAAGTGTGTTCTGTGTATAGTTTGAAAGACACCAAAATATGAATCAAAATAAAAGACGAGTCTTCAACATGCTCCGTCTTCTCAAAAACCTGGTCATCGGTACCTGTCTACTGATGACCTGAGAATACAAGTTATTTTGAAAGAGTAGATCAGCATTTAAGCTGGTGAGTTCATAAGTAATTTAGTGTCAAATGTTTGTATAAGTTTGATGAAAGTGTTTGTAAGTGTTTGATGTAAATGTTTGTATATCTCCTAGAAAATCCTATATTTTCTACTTAAAATGAAATGTAGCCTTCTACCAAGACCCGATTGTCCTGTATGTTTGTTCTTTTGTAAAAGTGAGTGTTTTCCCAAGTATGACTATCATTACCAGAAAATAGTTTACATTACCGTTTATGTGAGAAGATTACTATATGAATGTAATGGGAAAATCAAGATATACAGTAGTATTGTATAAAGTAACTACTGATATACTAACTACCTTAAACCAATTGTTTAATTAAGGTAAAAAATGATGAGATTATAACCATACTTGATTGACTAGTAAGACACGACGATCAAAGACGTCGAAATGGTATGACATTCTTCAGCCGTAGACCTGCAGGTCCCACTATAGCTAGCAGCAAGGTGTAGGATGGTCAATCCCGTATAGATCTATACACAAACTCATGCTCTCCCTCCATGAGACTCTGGTTACAAAAGGTGACAGAGTAGTATATTGCCATGCCATGAAGTAGTGGCTGACATTAATGTTATCTTTGTTATTGTATTTGTATAGTATGTTCCTTCTGTTCTAGTGTATAGTTTGTTCCTTCTATTCTTGTTATAGTATGTTTGAACTAACTCATGTATGAACTGACTCTTGTAAGTTTCAATGTTCTAGAAATAGTAAGTAATAATCCTCTAAACTATACCTATTATAGTTTACTAGTAAGCTCTATAGTTGAATGACAGATCATGTTTGTACACCTTTGCTACCCAAAGGTATTGAACTGATTGGAAGAACTTTTAAAATCATTTAAAATCATTAAAAGATAAGTTTAGGGGTATGAACTCACCTGTAGTGAGTGATTCGAATGTAAGATCGATTAGGATGCTAAGTATGCCAAGTGAAGTCTTGAGCACAAACGGATCCTATTAAGCATATAATGACACATATATGTATATAATTAGTGTATATAACAACTAATCACGCAAGGGAACAACCTTAGGTGCTAGGAAACACTTGGATTGAGGTGTTACAATCATATATGATTGTATTAAAGGGTGTTCACGGCCACACTATAAGTGTTTACGGCCATAGGAGAGTTTACGGCCACACATGAAGGGTTTACGGCCACATCAAGATCCTATGAAGGGTTTATAATCATGGGTTGAAGGGTTCACGACCACCTCATGAACTAAGAAGGGTTTACGGCCACATGAAGGGTTTACGGCCGTAAACTCTTGAAGTTCATGCATAAAATGGTTGATTCTTGGTTGGAAATCAAGAGCTTCTAATGAATAACAAGTATATGGAAGAGATACTTACGTTTTGGAAGCTTATAGGGTGATTACGGCTCAGAGAACAAGTGTGTGTTCTTGGTGTTCTTGGTGATTTGAAGATCTAAACCCAAAATAGATGAATTCATGGATGAAATCATAGGGTTTCACTTGAATAAGAAGGATATCAAGAAAGAATGGAAGTGTCCTTGATGATAGTTTAGAGAGAAATCAGTTTTCAGCCTTGAAGATGTGAGAAATGAGGAAGAAATGAAGGAACACCATACTTATGGAAAGGGGTTCACGGCTACCATGGGTTTACGGCCGTAAACCCTAGTTTGCGGTCGTGAACTCCTTGTTAAGATGGTTCCGGCTCAATTGCAACTCAATGAACTCAAGTAATTATTTCCTAAGACCCAAACCTTGAGTGTACTAGGCTTAGAACTAACAAACCGACCCTTAATAATGCTAAAAGATAGCAGAAACAAGTCTGACTTTTGATTGAATTGAATGGCTTTACAAGATAGAAATTTCGGGTTGTTACATAACGTATTATCAAAGTCAGATAAAACATCACTAAAAGAAGATGATGGGATTTTAAATGAGGTTAGAGGATCACGTACCTTTATAGTCATTGGTGATTAGTGTTGGATTAATGTCTAAGTCCATAACTATATTTGGTATGTACTTGACCCGACCCGGCATGGTCCATTTGGGTTGCACTTCACCGGCACAATTTATATGGATAGTCTTTTGAGAATAGTATATTTATGATTTATATTAATATATTATAAGTTCTAATATATTAATATGGAATCATATTATTTAATTAGTATTGATCAAGAATTAATTTAGAATTAATTAAGTGATCAAAAAGAACTAATTAAATATGGACTCTTATATATATGGAATGGGCCAAGTTCATTTAGGTTGGGCTAAGCTTTCATGGATGGTCCATGGAGCTTTTAACCCATGGATCCTATGTAAATGAAAGGTCATGGGTATTAGGGTTTACATGGATGTAACCCTAATCCTCCATAATATATAAAGGGGTCCTTGGCTCAGAAAATTGGCACAAGTGTGTGAAAATAAGTGTGGGCCGATTTTAGTGTGCATACATATTCTCTCAAGTTCTTCCAAGGTGTTTTGGTGATTTATGATTCCATTTGAGGCTTCCACACTATTGGGGCTAAGCTCTTAAAGCTTGAAGACATCAAGCTACATCAAAAGGTATGTCATCTAACTAGAACTTTGTAGTATAGGTGCTTCATAATATGCTAGTTAGGATGAAACCTTGGAATAGTTAATATTTGCATGTATAATAGAGAAAATATATATCCAAGGTTTATAGGGTTGCATGTACACCATAGGAGTGTTAGAATGCTCAAAACCCAACAGTGGTATCAGAGCCATGGGTTGTTTTCTGTTATATTGATGCAAATGTTTTATTTTCAAGTTGAAAAAAAAGGAAAAAAACATGACGTTTGTCAAATTTTAAGATAATTACTTGTTGTGTGAAAAATTAATTATTTGTAAAATTTGAATCTTTTGCTATATGAGTTGAATTAGGTCAAATTTAGTAAAAGATAAAATGATATGATTATTTTATTAGTTTTAAAAGTTTGATCCAAATGTTTTAAGGAGTTACAAATTTTGTCATAAAATTTTGGAGCTCAAAAGTTTTTTTAAAGTTGTGATCTTAAGGGTTTTTGAAACTTCCATAAGTTATGGATATGAAAGTTTTTTTTAAAAAAAAATTGATTCAAAGTGTTTATGGAGTTACAAAATTTGGTGTTAATGTTTTAAAGAATTCCATAACTTGTTCTTAAGTTATGGAACATGGAAAGTTTCATCATAAAACACCATTAATTCCATAAGTTATGGAATCCAAAGGTTTTTCAAGAATTACAAAACTTGCCCTCAAGTTTTGGAATTTGAGAAAAGTTTTTTATGAAAAAAAGAATTGAATTCTAAAACTCTTGGGTTTATAACTTAAACAATTAATTAAATGGTTTTAATTTTGAGTTTAATAATTGGAATTATGATGTTTTGTTGAATAGTTCAAATTAACTCTTATGGACTTTATTAATAGTTAATTAAAGCGTTTAATTAAAAGAGTATTATTAATCCATAAATATATGGTTTGAGTTTAATTAAATTAAAAGTCTAGTTTAATTAATAGATTAAACCACCAAGTATTTTAAATGTCTAAAATACACCCTTATACTATTATAATATTAAAAGTTTAATATATTATATGTATAAGAGCAAGTCGTCTTACCATTAGTAGGCCTCATTCACGAAGCCGGTCTATAAGGGGGGTATAAGGTTACTGCCTATAAAATGGCAGTTTAATGGGTGTCCACTCTCACTCACCGCTTCCTTGACCGGTGGAGGGTCGTTAGCCGAACAGGTAGGACAAGGACTATAATTCTCCCTTCATTATAAGTATAATGATAAATACTAAGTAACTAAACACTTATAAATTCCCAATCTTAGTTACTTAGGAAAATGTGAATAAGGTGCTAATCCATAAAATTACACTTTGCACTTTGTTTAAGCTGTTAGTGGAGCATGTGTGGTTAACCGGCACACTAACCTGGACTTAACAAGGTAGGCAAAGGGTAACTTAATGTTTATCATAGTATCGTTGGAGCGTGTGTGGTTAACCGGCACATCGATTGAGGGGTAAATATTAAGGGTACCAAGTATATTTGCATGGTTACTTCACACCTTGTTTTGTGATCCTCGGCATCCCAGTCACAAAACCTGAAGGGCACACTCGAGATTGAAACATGTCATTGAAAAGTTCAATGAATCTCAAAAGAATCTAGGAGTTTCAAAACCAATTAAAACCTAATAATACATTTCGTTTATCTTGGTGGAAATTGGTGAATCGTCATTCACCTACCTTCAAATATTTTATAGCTTGGATTACGTCATCCCTCTTCCAAGTTATAAAATAGTTTGTTGGGTCCTAGCCTTAATATATCATATTGGGTGTTATATTAAGGACTTAAATCAACTTTACGTGAATTTCTCCCATTGTTGATGTCTGGTTTAGACAACAATGATCTTCCCAAACCAAGCTTTCCTAATGAATATGACTTCCCGAGTTTGGCTCATGGAAGTCATACTTCTCTTCCTCCACCTCCTCCAATTATTCTCCCTAACCCACAAGTTCAAGGTCACTCAAGCCCTAATGGCAACCAAGGTCTATGTGTGATCACATCTTAGAGATGAAGTCACATATTGACAAGCCGGGAGAGTTGGGTGTCAAAGTCTTGAGAAAGTTGGATGTTCAATCACTTTCTAAGTCAAATAGTGAGTTCCTTTGGGACTACTATGAAACAGACTATGACATGAACCTTAATGATCATATCTATTTGCTTGGTGCTGCTGAATCAGCAATGATTTGGAACGATAGTAAAGCAAATTTGATTAGAAGATCAACTTCCCAAAAACTTTATGGACAGTGAAAATGGTGACACTGGAAATCTAGAAAAAGCATTCTCTTCCCAATGGAAAGGGATTGGCCATAGTCCACCCGGTTGACCAAATGGTAAAGAGAAAGGCTAAGTCTGAGATAGTCCCATTACCAAAGGGTCCATATGTTTATTTTGCCAAAGGAAGGGGCGTTGATTGCAAAGCTGCCAAATTTACCTAAGGATGTTAAAGTCAATAAGTTTGACTCTACATCAGGTAGAGCCCATTATCTAACTCTGTTAAGTTCTTTTCTGAGATCCTCATTACATGATGTGACTGGGTCACATGTTGATGTTTTAAGAATCAAAGAATAGAGAGAAATCTTAAAGGAAGTATATGCAGATTCTTATCGCAAAGGTGGATTTCGATCGCATCAGAATTTTGAGCAGTTGCTTAAGAAGTTATGATATATTGCTAAGGAATAGATAACAACAATTTTCCATGTGGATTGTAAGGATATGTTTTTCCGCAAAGTTTTAAAATAAAAGAAAATTATTTAATTTTATTTATTTAAAGTATCCTTACAATGTCATTTGTGGAAAATTGTTGCTTATATGATTCCACTGACAGCAATATTGGAAAATAGATTTGATTCTTTCATTTGTGGTAGTGTCTAAATTTACCAAATCAGGAAAGTTCCTCATCACCGAAGTTTCAATTGGACCGAAACTTGGAATCATGCAAGTTGAATAGTATGATGAATGAGAACTTTCAAGCATTGGAAAATCAAGACTAATTACTTGTTCACATGGATGTGTGAGTGAAGTGAAGGACTAAAGGGATCGAGTACACATTCTTGTGCACTGGTCATGTCCACCACAAAGCTCGTTAAGACTATTTGATTTACTAAAGTTTAGTAAATATGGTTATACTTACAAGTTTAAGTATAATTCTGAAACATTGGAAAAGTCTCAATGTATGGCAGAACGAATGGGAAGAATCAAATTAGGCAGAAAGATAAAACTTTCTCAAATCTGAAAAGATGGGAGAGTACTTTAGTATCATGTTTGTGATCATCTTAATGATTTAGAAATCATATCACAATTAGTCCTCTAAAGGTCATCTTAGTGCATTCTTATGACTAAGAAGAGGAGTCATGAATTGTTGAAATGGTTAGATCAGGAAGATGCGTCATACTTCGTTCCAAAACAATTCTAAGAGTCATACTCCAAGATTGTAACTTGAGTGACATATCTTAAAGAAAGGTTTAAAACACTTGTAAAATGTAAGAGTAAAAGTGTCCTACTCTTGTACATTTGAAATTGGTAAGTTGTGATGTTTTGGATAAAACAAAGACCAACTAAGGCCAATTGTGTGAAGTGTTTGTCTTGATAAAGAATCCGCACTATCTCTTGAATATTTGGCAAGATAGTCTTATATGTCAAGAGGACAGTGGGAGTCTTAAAGATCCTAAAAAGAATTTCAAGAACTAATCAAAAATAAAACCTGAGGTTCTTCACTAGCACACGACTTGAGGTTTATAACCTATCGTGTTGACATATTCTGTGCCCATTCCAGTTAAAGTTGGCTTTGCATAGGAGTTCTGAAAGTTCTCAATTGGTTGCATAACAACTTGGAAGCAATGGCAGGCCCTGTACTGCCAGGCGGCAAGAAGTTAAGATTGCGTAAGTTCAGTCCATATGAGTTTGGATTTGTCATTATCCTTGTCTTGTGACTATGGTTTTGACGATTCACATGGATAAGAACACATACACCATAAAATCTAAGGGTCATAAGGTTTCTCTCCGATTCATGAAAATGATGGTGAGGAAACACTTCCACCAAGTAGATTTGAAGCAGATGGCAAAAGGTCTAAACAATTGAAACTATGATTACGGCATCCCTTTTCATAGTTCTGAAATTGTTTAGACACACATGCATGCTATCTAAGGAAAGGTGTATGATTTTGATAAAGTTTTATCAAAGCATCTCGTATCAGAAATCTGAACTTTGGTAAGAAAGTCAATAAAGTATTGATTTCTAGAAGTCCAACCGATTTCTGAGTACATGTCAAAGCTAGTGGGAGCATAAGTGTTATGCTAATAATCATCATGTTAGTGGGAGCATGATAATTATTGTTAGTGTTGCAAGTTAGCAATGTTAATTATAGAAAACAAAAGTTTCAATTCGTGAGGTTGCAGGGATTGAAAAAGTTGTTTTGCTATAATTAAGGGAGAGGATATACTTCATTTCAGTTCTAAAGGCTTAGATTGAGACCTTAATCATCTTTAGTCAAGAATATATATATGCATTTCATGTTGGATTGGTTCAACTTAAGGAAATTCTATATATTGCGTTCTCAAATTTTGATTATGATTACGACATCCCTCTTCATAGTCAAATTTTGAAAACATGGCAAATAAAAATATTGTAGCAAAAGACTGGTCTAGAATCATGTCTTTATGTGAGACATCATGAATCGTGTACCATTTGCTTTGGGTACAGGATCGATTGCATGTGCTATAATATTTGTCATTTCTAAATTTTTCCAAATACCCAGAGGCATTAAGAAGGGAAAAGGTCTAGAATTGGATATGACTAAAATGATTAAGCAATTGTCGAGGACAATCTGAGGTTTACCAAAGATTGGTTGCTCAGGGACAGTTGGAAGTATAGTGCTAATTTTGGAAGGACCATATTGACATATTCTGAAAAGAGGCATCTCTTATTCAGAAGTCATAGTCAAAATGAGAATATGGAGTTGTCTCCATAGGTGGAAGTTATCTGTGTAAGATTAGAAAACTTAATGCAAGAAGCATGTCCAAAGAAATGTACTTTGAATATGAGACTTAGTTTCCATGGAGTTGATCTCCATTGGAATACCTTATAATGACTGTTGACAAGTCTTTGTGACTTTGTACATATTCATTACAGGAGGGTCAGTGCATATAAGTTTAAAATCTAAACAGATTTCGATAAATGATAGGAATTTAAAATTCTCACATTTTTCAATAAGGATTTGGGAGTGTGAAATTAGAATCATTGAAATTATGTTCAATTGGTTTATTTCACAAATAAAGGATCATAGACAAACATAGAGTGCATACTTGGTGTATGGCAAAGCTATTGTTTAAGAAAAACATAGTGTGCATGCTTGGAGCATGGGACAACTAGTGTTTTTAATTCAAGTATAAAGTTGATAAAACCGAAACAATGAATAATGAGTAATCAGTATGGTGATAAATAAAAGTGTTTATTTATATTCATAGGGTTTGATACCATATTTGATTCATTTATTCTTGTGTTTCACTTTGCATGTTTTGACTTCCAGAATAACTAAGTCACTCTTCCTGAATGAATAAGTTATTCAAACCATCCACAGTCGGTCATATGTTGGAAGTAGATATGAATCAATACTGTCATGGGTTAGTTTGTAGAGGTCCAAGTTGGTGGACAAAGTGGTGCTACAACACTCATGAGTGCTCATAAGTTCTGAGTATTGGATTCAACCCGCGCTCATTTGAATCACTTCATGGATTTTATCACGAGTGATCATGAGACGATAATATCTTATATTCTTCAAACCTAGAGATATGAGTTGTTACTATGAGTTGGTTATACATTGATTGCACGAAAACGCATTTGGTAACTCGATGTTATAAAACGTGCCTTTGTGTATGATTCAACAAGTAGTAGAACAAGCCATATGAGTCGAAGTTTATCCATTCCTTTTACCTTCGGGATAAAAGCGATATCTGTGGGCCCCTCGATGATTTAGCGATGACACATGTGAGTGCTTGGCCAAGCCAGGACTGATTTGATTTGTTCAATCAGTCAGTCATCATAAATCGAAAATCGGGAAACAACAAATGGACAGAGAGAATGATTATAATCCATGTCTCAGTCCATATGATATCTAGAATGGAGGAATATATGATCCCTTATCTAATGGAGAAGTCATTGACAAGGTCAGAGTTCGACAACGGATTTAAGAGCTACGATTGCCAGTTAGGTTTTGAAGTCATACTCAATAATAGTTTTAGACTTATCTAAGTGGGAGACTGTTGGATTAATTTCTAAGTCCATAACTATATTTGGTATGTACTTGACCCGACCCGGCATGGTCCATTTGGGTTGCACTTCACCGGCACAATTTATATGGATAGTCTTTTGAGAATAGTATATTTATGATTTATATTAATATATTATAAGTTCTAATATATTAATATGTAATCATATTATTTAATTAGTATTGATCAAGAATTAATTTAGAATTAATTAAGTGATCAAAAAGAACTAATTAAATATGGACTCTTATATATATGGAATGGGCCAAGTTCATTTAGGTTGGGCTAAGCTTTCATGGATGGTCCATGGAGCTTTTAACCCATGGATCCTATGTAAATGAAAGGTCATGGGTATTAGGGTTTACATCGATGTAACCCTAATCCTCCATAATATATAAAGGGGTCCTTGGCTCAGAAAATTGGCACAAGTGTGTGAAAATAAGTGTGGGCCGATTTTAGTGTGCATACATATTCTCTCAAGTTCTTCCAAGGTGTTTTGGTGATTTGTGATTCCATTTGAGGCTTCCACACTATTGGGGATAAGCTCTTAAAGCTTGAAGACATCAAGCTACATCAAAAGGTATGTCATCTAACTAGAACTTTGTAGTATAGGTGCTTCATATATGCTAGTTAGGATGAAACCTTGGAATAGTTAATATATGCATGTATAATAGAGAAAATATAGATCCAAGGTTTATAGGGTTGCATGTACACCATAGGAGTGTTAGAATGCTCAAAACCCAACAATTAGATCTCGTCCTTCTACAAAAAGCATCTCCCTGTAATTCTTTCTTCATTATCTTCCTCACTCTCATCATCAACCTCATTCATTTTTGCATACAATGCAACATGTATGGGATGTCACATTTCCTTATCATCTGATCCTGAAGACCAAATTTGATATGTGACCTCTTCTTCATCATCTCCTCTAGCAATTAGTGAAACATTCTTTGTTCGAGAGCGAATCTCCTCAATCTTCTCAACATAATAAGCCTCGTCCTTAACTCTCTCCTTCTTCTCTTTTTTCTTTCTTAGGATATAATCTTTCGCTAAGTGATTGTAACTATTGCAGTAGTTACAATTATATCCAGAATCACCGTTCAACTTAAATTCCTTCTTCTTCTCATCCGGACTATCCACCTCTTCTTTTCTACCTTTACTGCTTCCTTCACAAATTTTCAAATAGAAGATACACCATTTCCCTCATAGTTATTCTTGAACTTTCCATTAAAACGATTGTTACAGAATTTATTGACCTTATTGTTTGAGTAAGATGCAACTGCTTCATCATCAGATTTGAACAAGAATCCTTCATCGCTATCCTTAGCTTCTTCTTCGAATTCAGATTCATTTGCAGCAACTTTCAACACCAATGCCAAAGTTCCTCCCAGACTCAATTTACTTTTAAGCAATATCATGAATCTCACTTTCATGTGCTTTCAAGACATTGTATAGATTTGCAAGAGAGTAACCATCAAATCTTTCTTGTGTATTGATCATCAAACTGATATTTCTCCATTCCTTTATTAAGCCCATAAGAAAGGAGAGATTGAACTCTAGTGATGAACGTGTCACTCCATAGTGAGTACACTTGAAAATCAAGTTATTCAATCGATCATAATATGATTCGATTGATTTTGTTTCCTTCTGCTTTAATTCTCCAAATTCTAGCAAGCATTGTTTGACCAAACTCTTCTTTGTCTTCTCATTTCCTTAATATTTCTCCTTTATTGTATCCCAATTTTGTTTTCCAGTTTCACATCCTCTTACATAATTGTAAACTACTGGTGGAAGAGCACCACGTAATTCATGCATACATTCTTATCGTTTTTCTGCATCTTGCTTCTTTTTGTGATCATGTCCTCAGAAGTTGCAAACGTACCAACAACGACTAACATATCTTGACTAAATGGTCCTCTTCTGAAGGATCTCATCAGATCTTCATCAATACCATTAAAATAATCCTCCATCTTGTCAGCCCATTGTTCATAGTACTCTGAGATCAACATAGGAATTTTTGTTGTTGATCCAAGCAGATGAGAGAAATTAGACATTGTATTCATGTTGAAGTTCTCTATTGTTGTACGGATCTTAGAATAAAGAAATTTCTGAATCAAAGAGAAATTAATCAGATATTAATCGATCTAACACACATAACACAGAATCGATACAAATCAATCGATCGGATCATGTTTTCTGTTTCAGTCTGTGCAAAATTTTGAATCGGAACAATCGATTCAAAAAGATGAAAATATACTAGAAAACTTCAATTGATGATATGAATCCCGCCTTGATACCAATTGAATCGTGTTAGAAATTGATTTAGAACAAAACTAGATTCAATAAAAGCTATAAAGGATACAAGATCTAAATAAGATTTGTTTGGCTCAATTACATCTAAAGAGTACAAGAGAATTTTAGAGTACAAATGTAATTAACGATGAGTTTGTTACCCTATACTCTATGTACTTACCTTATTTATAGGGTACAACAAACTCACAAAAAAAAGTTGCAAGGACTAGAAATTAAGTATCGAAACTGAAATGTCTTGTAAAATGTATAATGTGTCGAAACCATTCTACTTTCGACACCTTACAGACACAGACTACTTTCGACACTATACACATTCGACCCAACATCGACTTACAACTTACACTTAGCCAAGAATGAATAATTTATACGGCTTACACAAGAGCCAATTAAGTACTAATAATCAAACTCTTCTAATGAGTTTTAGTAAGACCACTAACTTACATAGTTTTTTTGTTTATTACACTCAATCTAAAGCTCATCAGGAACCCTACCTCACCCTGCTCTCAGCCATAGAGGAAATTTCTACAAATATCAGTTAACCATCTTACCAATAGAATTACATGCAACAAAGATTAAACAATTTTTGACTGAAAGATCCTGTCCAACAACAATTGGACTCAAACAAGAGCTGCGCAATAGATCCGAATCAAGCAATCTAAAATTATTTAATCTTTGTGGCATGCAACCAAACTTATTCGCTTAATAATTAATTAGCATCAATATAGGTCTCACATAGCACAAAAAAAGTAGTATTCGAGTAGAGAAACCGACAGGCAATAAGGCATCATAAAGATCACACAATCCTCACATGAAATTCTTGAAGATCCTTAGCCTACTCACTCTCAGACATCTCTACCAGTTCACAAATCAAGAATAAACAGGCACTTCTTCTAAGTAGGAATTCTAGCATTTATCCCTAAGTAGATCCTTATTCTAACTTCTAACATGCATATCATACTATAACACATATAACATATCCACATGTATGGGTATTTTGGAAATCACTTACTTGCGCTCGGCTAATTGCATACATCACATCCCTTTTCTTCTAAAAACCTTTTTAGAAAAAAAAATGTTTTTTATTAAAAGATTTAATCAATTCCTCAGTTTGAGTTTGAACACACCTAATAGTGTGTCTAAATACATCAAACCAAGGCTCTGATACCAACTTGAAATGTCCTAAATTTCAAACAAAAATTTTCATTTAAAAATAAAAGTATTTATTCAAGTTACAACTTCAAAGATCTAGATAAACCCATTTAATTCAAAAACATTTTATCGGAGTATCGTCAAAAGTTATAATGTGCGGAAATCTCCAATGGATGCGATGCAATCGAGCCATGCCCCACCTTTAATAGAAGAAAACCTAAAAAACATTTAAACCACAAACCATAAACACAAAGCTTAGTGAGTTCCCAAAAATACCATATAACCATACGTGCCCCCGCCCACAATACATCAGGCCCCACGCATCCAATCATAACGGGCCCCGCCCAACTTATTGGGCCACACCCAACATAACGATCCCCACCCAACATAACGGGCTCCACCCAAGATAAAAAATGGGCCTCACCCAGCATACAAATGGGCCCAACCTATCATACAAACAAGCCCAACCCAATATACAAATGGGCCCAAGCCAACATACATATAGGCCAAGCCCATTACACAATGCAAGTGTCACAAAGACATCTACAATCCTACATAGTATAGTGAGAAGACTCATGTGACTACTCAATATCGTGGAAATTCCTCTGCCACGTCATGTTAATTTCTCTGCCACATCGTGGTCATATCTACATAAAACAGACGCGTTGCAGTGCGCCACAAAGTTGTGGGCCTTCATTGGCCACGTTGTGGTTTTGATCAGAAATATTTTTCTTCATTAAGAGCTTAATCCATAAGGTTTTAAAACTCATATTATCATATATGGTTCCTAATAGCTTACTAAGGGATAAATTTTCCAACTTTATCTATTAGGATGGTACAAACAACCAAGATCTAGTCTTTATGTCTCAAAGGGACCAAGAATGCATCTTTCTCAAATTAGTCCATTAAGTCCAAATCTCCAACCTTCAGATCTGAATCAACATGATGTTTGGATGGATGAAGTTTCCAGATTTATCCATAATAATGTCTTAAACTTTCAAGATCTAAACTTTAATACACCAAAATGACCTAAAGGACCAAGATAACTTACATCGCTAAAAAGGAAGGAAAAATATCATAAACTTCCTAGTCCAAAGGTGTTGGAGTCCACTCAATTCCATGATCATCCATAAAATAAACCAAAAGGGCCAAAAATAACCACAAATGAAGAGATCTAAAGAACTAAGGAGCAAGATATGAACTTTCTACTCACACTAGTCCAAAAATAGGGTGACTATTACGGATCCAAATTTGAAACAACATTCCTTGCGGCCAAAATAACCTTCTTAATCTTTAATCTTCATCAAAATCTCACCAAAAGCATCCAAAAGATGAGAGATGAGAGGGGAAGAGCTTAAATATTGACGAGGGAGGATAAGGTAGCTCCTAAGGAGTTCTAGATGTGATGAAGGCTAAGAAAATACCCTAAAACATCAATCAGTACCTTTAAATACATTGAAAACCCTAAAATTCAGGGGCTAGGGGTGCACAGCGGTCACCTCGTGACGACGAGTTTTCACCCAATTCCATTCCAACTTCAAACAATCATAAATTATTGGTTTCAACTTCGTTTTCGGCGATATTTATATGTACGAGAAGGTATTGGCAAGCCCCATATATCTATCCAATTACTTTTGACTTAAATCATACCGAACTAAATTCCTTAATTTATGCAAGAGGTTCGAAACATCACTTTTCCCATTTAACCCTGTAATTCCAACACAAAAATCAAGGGCTTAGATCTCATAACGAATATTATCAACATTCAATAAGGTATAAACTTTATTTCGTTGAAGGACAAAGCCTGTACATGATCAAATTATTGTCCACAGTCCTGAATCAAGAAATGTCCTGAAATTTGGTGTTACAGTTGCCCATATTTCCGATGAGCTGCTGACCCAAAAAAAACCCAGTAACAAACGATGAGGAAAGTTATTGCCGGTGTAGCTTCCTAGCGCCATGGGCCGACGTCGATGGCGGAGCTCCGATTGTTTCCGGCGAATTTTCCAGTAGTCCCGATCAACTTGAAAATCACTTTTTCCGACACCTTTCATGACGATCTACAAGCCTAAGATGTTGGTTTGTTCAAAAAGTTTTCCGTTCAAAAAGTTAGAAAACGTAAACGACATCCGATCCCATCAACGAAAACTTCATATGTTTCAAGGGTGAGTTCCACGACCCTTTTTAACTTTTTTATGTTTTCGGAGGAGAATATAAGCACTACTCGTATTTACGTTTATATAAACTTGTTATTGTTAGTCATATATATAAATTTGTAGTTAAAATAAACTAAATCTTACCATATATACATACATATAAATATACATATATAGGCTTAGGTTATTCTATTTAAACTAATTATTGTGTTATTGTATGCATAAATGTGGACCAATCATTTTACTTAATTTAAGAAAGTGATTAATATATATTATTAAATTAAAGATAATTGAAAAAATACCATCTAATTTCATTCTAAGGGTATTTTAGACAATTGAGATAAATATAAAAAAGGAAAATTCCATATTTTTTGGGATAATTAACTCTCTTGATTTTAAAATTCTAATTGTTTTAATTACTTTAATTTTAATTATACGTAATTTTTATAATTAAACCCGATTTTATTATGTTAGAATCATATTCTCTACGAATTTCAGGATACATATTTCTATTGGAATGATATTCTATGAGAATGCCAACACCGGCTAATAACACATTTTTGGATACAACTTCAAAATTTTCATACATTCTTAAAAAAGTAAAAACTTTATATAGTATTCTATGACAATGAAATACTCACTAATAACAAATAAAAATATGTATATTATTCGACCTGAATATTCTAGCAGAATATATTATTACATATACTCCTATCATTCTATTCTAGATTATTCTATCAGAAGAATAGCTCTTTCCTTGATCATCCATGAAATTAGACATTTAACGAAAATAACTGCCATGAATTAAATCATGTAAGAATAATATTCTCTGAGAATGCTTCGACTCACTTTGAAATTTGCGTTCCGTTCTTCAAGCATCAACTTCTGTCAAAACAAAACCAAATTGTAGTTTAGATTCCAACAGAATTGGAATTCATGATTCCATTCCAACAGAATTGGAATTCATGATTCCATTCCAACATAATTGTACCACACGTTTATGTTTTATTTCCCTTAGATCACAATGTACTCCATATCTATCTAAATTCACAACTATACAATAAGATCATCAAGATAATTGATTTTTGTTTTTTTGTCTATTTAACTTGTAAAACCCAAACAAAAGAAACATACCCAATCAAAGAAGAGATCATCACCATTGTTCTTCCTTCTCTTTTCTGTCAAATGAAGCAACCAAAGCCTTCCCTGTTCTTCTCCTTTGTTTTCCTACCAAAGAACACCACTAGAGATGGGTAAAATTCCCAGTAATCAAGAGAGCAATAACCCTCTCTTGGTCATCCTTGCTCATCACCGATTCCACAAGCAAAAGCCACTGATTTCTTGCTTCCATTACCATTAAAAATTAAACAAAAAAAGTGAAGAACGAAGAGGCTGCAGAAACAGCCCCCTGCTCACCTGTTTAACTGCAACTCCCCCTTCCCCTTTCTGTTTCAATGGTCAATAGCCCCAATTTCATGTTGGAAAGTCAAACAAATAAGTATAAATGCTAGAAAAAGGGAAAAGGAAAGACACAAAAATCACATGAAATCTATCTTGGTGATGATGAACCAGGTTTTTTATCTCTTCCATTAATGTGGCACTGGAAAAAGGAACAACGATAAACAAGTGTTATCTAATTTGATACTTCAAACAATGTCTATCGTGTATGTATCATACAATCAACGATCCAGAAACAATTGCCCTAGATTGAAAACCAAATGAAAGGAAGAGGTGTTGAGCTTTACCTACTGTGATAAAGATCACGATTGATTAGCGTGATTGAAGGATGTCGTTGTTGATGCAAGACATAATTAACGCTCCTTCTACAATCAACGATCGAGAAACAAGCATAGAATAATATTAAACAGGAGGGTAAAATCGCGAAACGGAGACGACGATGACGAATAGGAAAAAGCGCCATCTGAATCATCAAAATTCAACAGTTTCTATTTCTCCCAATCAATTGAGCTTACCAATACAGCAAGGCTTTCAAATTACGACGCAGAGAGGAAGAAAGAGGCGGATTTAGGATTTAGTTCACCGGTGTGATCCTATTATGGTGGAGGTGGATTTTAATAGGGTTAATAATAAACGGATCCCTAAATAAAAGGGATTATTTATAGAATTCATTTATCAAATTACTAAATAACCCTCATTGATTTATTTAATTATTTATTTTTATTTTAAATTTTTGTTGGCCCATATTTATGCATACAATAACACAATAATTACTTTAAACACATGAACCTATCTCTACATATATATATATATATATATATATATATATATATATATATATATATATATATATATATATATATATAACAAAAGTTAAACAATTTATATTTTTATGTTTTAAATAACTTCAAATATAATTTTTGTTATATTTATAACATTAATGAATATTCTGTAATATATAAACATAACTATCAACAAAGTAGTTAAAAGTCATTTTATTTATAAGTGACAAATTTGTAACTTTATGAACTTGTATAATGTTATAATATTGTTGGTTTTACATTGGGTAAAACCTGGTTTTGGTCAAAATGCAGCCGTTAAAAAATTTTAATATAATTTTTTAACATCAAATAAACATTAAGTCTATTAAACTTTATTATTTAAGGTTTAAGATACGAAATTAAATTTTTGAAAAATTTGAACTTAACGAACGAACAATAGTCTAGTTAACTTTCTACTAAACTTTAAGACACAAATGCACACACTTTTAGATATGCTAAACTGGGGATTTCTATATGAGTTGTACTCTTCATCAACAAAGAACACAGAAAGTTAGCAAATCCCTTTATGCAATAACCGTTAAACAATGCATCTTTCTCAAATTAATCAATTAAGTCCAAGTCTCCCACCTTCATATCTGAATCAACATGATGTTTAAATGGATAAAGTTTTCCAACTTTATCCATAACAATGTCTCAAATTTTCAATATCTAAACTTTAATACACCAAAATGACCTAAAGGACCAAGATAACTTGCATGGCTATAAAGGAAGGGAAAAGATCACAATTTTCCTACTCCACGAGGTCCAAGAAGAATTCCAAACTGATCAAACGGTGTTGGAGTCCATTCAACTCCAAGATCACCCATAAAATGGACCAAAAGTGCCAAAACCACAAATAAAGAGATCTAACGAACTAACGAGCAAGATATGAACTTTACACTCATAATGGTCCAGAAATATGGTGAATTTGACGGATCCAAACTTGAAACAACATTCCTTAAAAGAAACTTCTTGATCTTCAAGCTATGTCGAAATATGTAACACCCGCAGATTCGGGTGAGTCAATTTAGAGACAATAAGCGTCAAAAATACCTTTTTTTGATATAAGATTATTTAGAATAAATAATCTTGACCAAGTTATAGTATATGTCACAAGGGTTCCGTACATATAAAGAACGCTGAAATCCGAGTTATAACAAAGAAGTTACGACCCGTCGAAGTTTTATGGCAAAACCGGCACGACACCGGGAATCGTAAAAAGTGAATTTATGATAAAATACATTATCTCCTTAGTGATATAAACGAAAGTTGTAGTATATGTCAAACCAGGAGTGTGCATAAAAAGAACGTCTAAATCTGACTTCGTATGAGGAAGTTATGATTTTTCTAAGATTTAGTATAGCACTGCACACCCCGAAATTCGAATTTTAGATCGGTCGATTTTTAGCCAAAATAATCTAAACGAGAAATGAAGATATCATTACTAGGAGTTAAACGAAAAAAAGACAGTCGAAAATAGAGCTCGTATGCGAAAGATATGGATGAAACTTAGTCCCTACTCATCAAGCGCGGCGAATTCGATACAGATTTGTAAATCCGAGATAGAATGAGAATTAGCCAATTGAGTCTAAATGAAAGTTGTAGTACTCATAAATAACAACGCGTGGATATAAAGAACGTCGAGAATAGAGCTCGTATGTTAAAGATATGGACAAACTTGGTCCCTACTCTGCGAGTGCCATAAATTCGATACCGTTTTGTAAATCTAAGATAAAATGAGAATTAGCCGACGGCGTCTAAATGAAAGTTGTAGTACTCGTAAATAACCACATGTGGATATAAAGAACGTAGAAAACGGAGCTCGTACGCGGAAGATACGAACAAAACTTAGGGCCTACTCTACGATAAAACCCCTATAAATAAAGGGTGAATCCTTCATATTTTCTTCACACCATAAGCCTTTCTTTCTCTCTCTAACTTCTCTCTAGACTCCCAAAACCCCTCTAAATCCCTAGTAACCTCAAGTTGCTAGAGGAAAGACCCGGAGCACCCGAAGGCTCCGAGAAAAAGAGCTTTTTGGCTCAGAAGCTCTGCTCCAGCGGAACCCGGTTTTTAGCAAAACCCGCTGTAAGTGAGATACGCCTACCGTACTTTAAATATAGCTTATATTATAATATAATATCATTATTATGAACCTATAAATAAGTTTTATCAGTGATTCAAAGACGTTATAGTGATTGATCTACTTACGGGGATGATGTCTAGGCTGTGATTAAGTGAGGTGTTTAAAGTAGGATTTCCAAACACTATACTTCGTATACCAAACGGACCCTACCTCCGATATGATCCTACCTGGTTGTTCTTTACTTGATAGATAATGAAGTAGACTCTGAGTTAATGACGAATCTAGACTAATAATTAGTCGCAATAAATATTAGACTAAAATATAGTGGTAATAATACTAGGTTTCGTCGAAGGAAATTATATTGTTAAGAAGCGAAGCGCTGTCCGAGTTTGGAATCATCACTTTAACAAGTGAGTGCATAGTTACTTTCATGTTACACATAGATATGAAGTATTTTATATAAATTACGTGTTATGTGTGCATATTATCTGTATACTTGTTTGCTATGCTGGATGAACGATTTTATACATGTTTTAAATGATTTAAACTGTATATGTATTTTATATCTACAAAATATGTTGGGTAAAACATGGGTAGATGAATGATGAGGGATGAAATTTGATATAGAGGAACATTGGCAGTATGGACATAGTTCCATATAGGTGAACATTGGCAGCAATGGACCTAGTACCCTATAGATGAGCATTGGCAGTTGCGCCACAATCTGTAGATGTTTTTGATCTACCCTAAACATCCTAGTAGATGCGATCTAAGGATAGTATTGGCAGCTGCGCCTAATAGAGGGCATCATAACCCTGGCAGCCGCGCCCAAAGGACAATATCGGCAGTTGTGCCTAATAGAGAATGTCATAAATTTGGCAGCTACGCCTAGATGATAACATTGGCAGATGTGCTTAATAGATAATATTGGCAGTTGTGACATTGGCAACGATGGACTTCTTGCCTACTCCTTAGGACAATCCTTAGGACTGAATGAGTGAATGATAAATGATTCTTAGGAGAGATCCTTAAAAAATAAAGAAGATAATAGGGATGTGTAATTGGGTTGATTGTTTAATGATTAAAGATAATTATAATATTGTGGGTTGAAAACCCTATGTACTCACTAGGTTTCCCAACCTGACCCACTCAAGTTTATTGTATCACAGGTATCGATATGAAGTTACATTACACTGAGAGATTAAGGAGATGTAAATCACTAGTGTTAATGAATGTAAGTTCTGTTTATGTTTATGTTTCTATATTGACGATTACATCCCAAAGTTTTAAAATGAATAAAATACATTCCTTCAAAAAATTCTTTGATAACGTATTTATCATGTTTTTCTGTGAACAAATTCCGCAACACTTTTCTTTAAAATGTACTCTGATTTTTAAACAAGCATAAACTAAATCGGTCTTTTCTGGCCGTGAAAATGGGGATGTCACAGCTGGTATCAGAGCATTAGTTTAAGTGAACTAGCAATATGGATTTATTTCTAGACTTAAACATTGAATGCTAAGCGATGATCGTGAGGAGTGTGTCTAATAAAATTTAGGTAATACACCTGAATAGACACAAGCACTAGCTAATTTAGGGAAAATGCCTAACATGCTTTTATATGCTAAATGATTTATGATGCTAAATGTATGATCGGATCTATGGTCTGTTGCCGACCGGATCTGGAAACTTTATGTGTTCAGATTTCTAAACCTTTAATTACGGTATTAGAACTGGCATGTAACTTTTCAAAGTGATAAGGAGATTTACACGTCGACCATGAATAAAATATTTCCTATCTTAATTCTCGTGACTACACACCAACATTTAAATTGGTGTATAGATCGACATGGTGAGAACTCGAAGCGGATTAGGAAATGCTAATGGAAACCATCGGCCTGAGCCACAAGTGAATGAACTTATGCCGGAGATAATTGCTGCACCCGAGCCAATCACAATGGCAAGAGTCCAGGAAATGATTCGAGCTATGATGGCCGAACAAAGGGAGGATATGAGGAAAATGTTGCATGATAGGGATGAACCTACAATGCTTGTTGAACAGCCCGAATTGAATGATGGACAGTCGGAGGAAGGGAGCTACAGTAGGACTGTTAGTGAAGCGGAACTGCCAGTGGTTAGAAGGAACAACCAAGACGACGGAATCGAGAGGAACGACTGCAAGTGTAAGGACTTCACAACTTGCAAGTCATCGACTTTCACTGGAAAAGAGGATCCAATCGGAGTTATGGACTGGATCTCGGAAATGGATTTGGCTTTCATAACATGTGGATGTAAAGGCAAGCTACAAACCACATATGCAGTGCGTCAATTCAGGGGTGACGCTGTTCGCTGGTGGAACACTTTGGGAAAGATCATGACCCCAATGAACCACTGCAACTGACTTGGGCAGAGTTCCTGGTGCATTTCAAATGAAAGTTCTGCTCGGCCCAGAATCTGCTAGAGCTAGCGAAATAATTCCTAACATTGAAGAAGGGCAGCATGTCTATTGACGAATACACCAATGCCTTCACCGACAAGATGGAGTTTGCCTTGCGCATGGTCCCTGACGAACTAACAATAGTTGATAAGTATACAAAGGGACTACCGTGGGAATATGCTATGCCAGTACACGAGGCACCTACCCTTGAGGCAGCTATTTGGGCTGCTAAGTCTGTTGAAGAGATGATCAAGAGTAGAGCCGCCAACAAGGTCGAAGTTGGCGAGAAGAGAAGGTTTGAAGGATCTTCAAGGTCCAACGAGAAGAGAAAATTTTCAAAGTCCAGCGGAGGAGTAAGCGAAGCAAGATGGTGCGAGAAGTGCAAAAAGCAACACTCTGGAAAATGCGGTGATGAGGTGACTTGTTTCAAGTGTGGGAATCATGGGCATTACGCTAACGAGTGTACATTCAACAAAAGGGTATGTTACGAATGTAATGAGGAAGGGCACTTCAAGCAAGACTTCCCAAAGAGAGAAGGGGCTACAAAGCCATATGTGTCGCCAAAGCCGAAGGCAAGAGCATTCCATATGATCCTTGACCAAGCAGATGACAAAGCAAGGAATCAGGAGTGAGAGCTGATATCCGAAGATCAAGTTATGAAGTAGCCATGCGGATGGTATCATATGATGTAGCCTATTAGAGTCATAGTTTAGGGAGAACTTGAACACCTATGTAATCGTTTCAAGGAATAATATAAAACCTTCGTTTTGTTATCTGGTGTGTTAAGCTGTTATGTGATTTTCTTGTATGGTGACTTGGAAAACTGCGAGACAATACTTGGGACGAGTATGAGTAGGTGTGAATGGTAGTGGAGGCCTATACTACCGAAAGCACAGGACTCGCACTTGGATCAAGGAAAGTCACAAGGTTACCAAGACACTAGTAATTGATTCCGTTTTGTTCATGTATGTCGATACCATCGTTTCGGTAATGACTAAGAAGATGACTGTTAATCCGACCCTAGTGGTCATATCAAATCGAGTCCGACTAAGATGAATATGTTACGTGGTTCAAAGTACCAAGATCGATGTAGAATTTAACACCCCGTTTATTTATTAGATAAATAAATTAATTAAGGAGTGAATAATAGCCCTAAAATAAATAATTGAAAGCTTAGGGGGTTAAAAATATGATTTTCGAATTTATTATAAAGAATTTTTGAAGTTAGGGACTCCATGGTAATTATTTGGATTTAATTTAAAAGGAATGAGGTGGAAGGGCTGAAAATGTCATAACTGAGAATTGGGGGTTAAAAAGATAAAGTATGGATTGATTTTGAAAAGGATTTGTTGAGAAAGGGGATGTTTAGTAAAAGTTGGACTTAAATTGTAGAGGAATTGAAGGGGCAGGGTTTAAATGGTAATTTATAGACTTGTTATGCAAGGATTTTATGGAGGAGGGGCCGAAACTGTCAATATGGCAATATGCTTATAGGATCAGAGTATATAAACTCATTACCCTCTCTCCAACCCTAACCCTAGTCGTAACTATTCAGCCGCCACCCCCTTTTTCCCTCAACCTTCAACCGTCGCCACCATGCCACCGGTGGTCTCGACATCGAAGCGCCACCATCATCCTGTCGTTGGAGGTTGCGTGAAGCCGGGAAAACCCCACCGAGACCGATGACGTGATTATGGGTAGACCGTTGGAAGGTGGTGCTCTTGGGTCTCGTTGTTGCATCGCCGCCTTGAGTCACCGGACATTACCATGCTGCCTCCGCTGCTATCGGAAATGAAGTGCATTACACCCGACAACGTGTTGAGCGAGGGTGTCAGGAGGAACCGTCGAGATTTGGGAGGGTGCTTCCAAACCCTAGCCGCCACTGTTTCATCCATTGTCGGCGAAGAACAAGGCTATCGGGAAGGGATTGTCGTAGTCGTGGGGAGAAGCCGGTGGAGTCGGAGCGTGGCTGTTGTCGTTGCAAAGCCTTTCCCTTCCTAGTTCATTGCTACTAAGCCACCGTCCTTTTTCCTCTTCTTTCCGATTAGCCGCCGCTGCTGCCGTTGTTTTGTACCTCTACCGTCGTCAAGCGCCACCAGGAGGGTGGCTGGACCCGTTTGCAAGTAAGAAAAGAGTGTGGGTGTTTGTTCTTTCTATAGCATATGTTGTGTGTAGCTTGTTATCCGGAAAAGCCGCTGCCACCACCGTGAGGTGGTGGCTGCCACCATAAGCCACCATGTGTGTGTGTTCATGTAGTTAGTGTGTGTGTTTATTCTTGGTTAAGGCATTGTAAACTGTAATTAGCTAAAGTATAATGAAAAAAAACCCAAACCACCACCGTAGGGTGGTGGTTGCCGCCACCGGCCGCCGTGTCGGGTGGCGGTGTGCTTGCCTTGTGAGATTGATTCGTTTAGGGTGCTTGAAACCCTAATGGGCCCAATGAAGCCTAATGGGCTTAGTGAAAACCCTAATGGGTCTAATGGACTCTAATTGACCCAATAAAGCCCTAATTGACCTAAAAGCCCAACAAATTGATAAATGGGCTAGTATTTGGGTTGGAAACCCTAAGTAGGGTTTGGAAAACCATTATGCCAATAAAACCCTAATTTGGGGAATTAATCGGGACACACAGGAATTATTTAATAACTGGAGATATTAAATAATAATCATTGGCAAAAATTAATCTAAGCAATATTGGACTTAATGGGTTAAGTCCTTAGTGGATTAAGTCCCTAATGGGTTAAGTAGGAAAACTTAACCCTAATCGTCATTTGATGTGAAACCCTAATTTCACTTGGGTTTACTATTAGGCCTAAATGATTGGAATGATAATGGGCCATCCAAGAACAAGCAATTAAACTAGAATAATTAAATGGGCCTAGGGTAAGGCCCATGTAAGGGGTTTGGGCCCAATTTGGAAAATTGGGCCATAGATGGGCCATAGTTTGGGCCTTGATGATTATGTGATATTGGGCCATTAGAATGTTGAATGTTGGACTGGACTAGATAGTTGGGCCTTATGGTAAGACCTTGTAAGGGTTTGGGCCCAATTTGGAAAATTAGGCCATATGATAGGCTTTGACTCATAGTTGACTTTTGGGCCTATGGATTCGGCCTTGGGCTTGAATAAAGCCAAGCATGGGGTAATGTAGTAATGACCCAAAGTACGTACTTATGGTTATGTAGTGGAACCCAATTGTTAATTGGGTGTTATTTTGGTGTTGACAGTTTGGGAATCTGTCATCCAGCAGTTGGGGTTGAGTCTGCGGGACTTCAGCAGCGTAGGATTGTGTCTACAGGACTTCAGCAGTGTGAGGTGAGTTACCTTCCAGTAGAACTAGGTCTAAGGCACCAATACCGGCCCAACAGTAGGAGTCGTATGTTATGTAATGCCCATGTTTCTAGGCTAGGCATTAATATTGATGTGATAGTCTAGGTTAACCTTTGTAACTCATTTTGAAGAAATGAAAAGGAATTATGTGAATATTATGTGTTTTTTTTCTTAATTATTACGGTTTAATTAATTAAGAATAAAAATGAGCGTCAAAAATAAATATTAGATAAAGCCGATATCTATTAAGAAACTTGTAGTGGGCATGACAAGGATTACGGATATATAAAGAATACCAAAATCCGAGTTATAACGAAGAAGTTATGACCTGTCGAAGTTTCGCGACAAAACCGACATGGTGCCGAATGTCGTAAAAACTGAGTTTTTTGATAAAATACTTTTTAGCCTTAGTGATCTAAACGAAATTCGTAGTGTTCGTTAAACCGAGAGTATGTATAAAAAGAACGCCCAAATCTGACTTCGTATGAGGAAGTTATGATTTTTAAAAGTTTCAGCTTAGCAGTAGACAGCTAAAAACTCGAATTTTAGATCAAGTGATTTTTAGCCGACACGACCTAAACGAGAATCGAAGGTCTTCTCAATAGTAGCACAACGGTAAAAAGACAGACGAAAACGGACGTCGGATGAAGAAGTTATGAATTTTTAACGGATTTCCTGTCCCGGTCTGTTAAAAATAATAATATAAAAATTAAAGTCAAAATTAGCCGACGATGTCTAAACGAAAGTTGTAGAGCGTAATTTTACCTACGCGTGCATATAAAGAACGTCAAAAACGGAGCTCGTATGCGAAAGTTATGGATTTTAGAAGTTTTGGCGCGAAAATCGAGAAAAAATGTCAAAACCGAGAAAATTCGCATACGTGGACTTCGGCCACCTCACCCTCACTCAAATCATGCCACGTGTCCGAACTGCTGAGTCATCCGAGGCCACCTGTCGACGCGTGTCGCATTCTCGTCGGACCGAAGGCTCGGCCAATCAGGAGCTGCCTCGTACCCTCTTTTGACGTGTCCGAGCTTCGCATATGGTGCCACGTCCGAAGCCTCGGACCTAGACTCCGGTCCACTAAGAAGCTGACACCGAGACCTTCGCATGCGCAACCCACGTGCGAGCCACCTGCACACCTTTGCTCTGCTGATGCCGCGTGTCCTCGCTGCTGACTCATGCTTCTAAGCCGACTTCGGACCTCGCCTATAAATAGAAGGCTTGCGAACCTTCTCGGATACTTTTAAGAAATTGTCCATTTTTACCCCTTTTTCAATATTTTCACTATTTCCACTTCCCCCAAAGCCCCAGTATTATACCAAACACACGGAATACGCCCCGGAGTGCCCGAGAAGCCCGAGAAATTTATCTTTTCGGTTTCGAAGCCCGACCCTTGCAGAGCCCGGTTTCTCAATAAAACTCCAGGTTTTATTAGAAACGAACGTTTTAGGAAACGAATTGCTGCCCGATTATCATCAAATCATGTGAGTGTATAGTCTCCTATATCTTACACCTAGATATGAAGTATTTTCTATAAAATACATGCTACGTGTAATTATATTAATTGTTTAATTGAGGTGACTGTTGAATAGATGTTTTATACAAGTTTTAAACTGTATATGTATTTTTATCTACAAATATGTTGGGTAAAACATGGGTCGATAGTTGATGTGTGATGAAATAAAACGATGAGAGGCCTCGATGTGATTGTGATCCAGTCATCTAGCGGAGTTTGGATGACGACCACAGACTTTTCTAGACAGTCCAGTGGAACGCTGGCAGGCCCACAACCTGTAGGTGTTAATGAACTTGGGTGTTCATTTGCTGTACTCCATCCCCCTCATGGTTGCCTTTAGGACATGTATGGCTGAGGAAACCCCTTAGCAGTAGTGTCCATCCCGATGATATTCTTTAGGCTAGGTCCCTTGTGATAAGTGTTTAGGGACGTAAAGTGAGGATAACGGGAACGGGTAATCAGGGTTATTGTTGATTGATGAACTTAATAAGTTTATTATTATTGTGGGTTGAAAACCCTATAAGCTCACCAGGCTCCCAAGCCTGACCCACTCAGCTTTTTATGTTACAGGTAGTGGACCCCGAGCATAGTCGGAGGATGATGAGAGATTTTTGGATTATAGGCCAGTAGTTGTAAATAACTGTTGAAAGGCTTATAATGTCTTGTTTATGCTTTTGATCTGTATCAGAACATGACATCCCGAGGTTTTGATATGAAATAAAACTATACATTTCTTAAAGAAAGGTTTTGATAAACTTTTATCATGTTTTGTTTTGGGGACCAATTCCGCAACATCTTTTAAAAAGATTTCTCTGATTTTATTTTAAAAAGCATAAATTAAATCGGTCTTTTCTGGCCGAGAAATTAGGGGATGTCACAGTTGGTGTCAGAGCATTAGTTTAAGCGAACTAAGAAATTTTAGGATTTTTAGACTTAAACTTAGAATGCTAAGTGATGATTGCGAGATGAGTGTCTACCATATTTTAGACACGAGCACTAGTTTATTTTTGGAAAGATGCCTAAAATGCTTTTATGTGCTAAATGTTATATGTTTGCCATATATGCCATTATTTGTTCGGATCTATGGTCTGTTGCCGACCGGATCTAGAAACCTTATGTGTGTAGGATTCTAAGCGTACGATTACGATATTAGAACTAAGATGTAAACGTTTCGGAGTGATAAGGGAATTTAAATACCTATCGAGGATAAAGACCTAAGTTCGCCTTATTCGATATATAGATTGTAATGGCAAGGACTCGTAGTGGAGTTGCAAATGCAAACGGAAACAGGGATCATCAACCTCAACCTCAAGTAGTTGAGCAAGTACCTGTTGTAGGAGCTGCACCTGAGCCAATGACGATGGCTGGGGTACAAGCAATGATACAGATGATGTTGGATCGCCAAATGGAGGAGACAAGGCGATTACTACAACAGAATAGGGAAGAAACTACGATACCTGTTGAACAGCCCGAATTGAATGAAGGGCAATCAGTAGGAGGGAACTACAGTGGGACTCTTGGTCAAGCCAACCCACCGATAGTTAGACAAAACAACCAGGATGGAGGAGTTGATGGACGCGGATGCAAATACAAAGATTTCATGGCATCTAAACCACCGTCTCTATCTGGAAGTCCGACACCGGTGGAAGTCATGAATTGGATCTCCGAAATGGAGACGATGTTTGAAAGTTGTGAGTGCATCAATAAACAAAAGACCGCACTTGCAATTCCTCTATTAAAATCTGGTGTATTGAGCTGGTGGAAGTTACTAGTTGATTCGATGCCCAAGGGAGAAGCTAGCAATATGTCTTGGGAAGACTTTGTGGTACAACTGAAATTGCAATACTGCTCTGAACAGGATCTTCTGGAAATCAATAACGAGTTCCAGAATTTGAAGAAGGGAAAGATGAGCGTTACTGAATACGCTGCTAGTTTTACGGAAAAGATGAAGCTTGTTCCTCATCTAGTTCCAACTGAACTCTCGAAGGTCAACAAGTTTGCCCTCGGATTACCAGCGGACTTTGGTCCGATGGTCAATAAAGCAACCACTCTGAAAGCCGCCATCTGGGCTGCTAAGATCGTTGAGACTTAGATCAGAGAGAAGGGTCTAGAGAGGGCAGAACTTGGCGAAAAGAGAAAATTTGAAGGAACTTCAGGTTCCAACAAGAAAAGCAAATTTTCAAAGTCTAAGAAGTTTGGAGGAGGAGGAGGCGAAGTGAAATGGTGTGAGAAGTGCAAGAAAAAGCACTCTGGGAAATGTAGTGACGGGGTGACTTGCTACAAATGTGGAAAGACTGGGCATTTTGCCAACGAGTGTCCGTCCAACCAGAGGGTATGTTTTGGGTGCCATGAAGAAGGGCACGTTTTGAAACACTGTCCGAAGAAGAAGGATGCAGCAAAGCCCAATCTTCCACCAAAGCCGAAGGCGAGAGCTTTTCAGATGACACTTGAGGCTGCAAAAGAAGAAGTCGATGTCGCTTCAGGTACCTTTCTCGTAAACGAATTGCCTGCCCAAATTTTGTTTGATTCTGGAGCCAATTACTCCTTTATTTCGCATGAATTTGGTAGAAAACTAGCTTTGCCTGTAGATAGACTAGTTAATGCTATAATAGTCGAGATTGCTAGTGGCAAGTTTGTACCTATTAGCCATCATATGAACAACATCCTCATTGACTTGGATGGGAATAAGTTCCACGAGGAATTATTGCCTATCGAGTTAAATGGATTCGACATAGTTTTAGGAATGGATTGGCTTAGCGTCAACGATGCCGAAATATTGTGTAGGAAGAAGATAGTAAAAGTAAACCCGCCAGGGAGAAAGTCGTTTATGGTGTATGGAGACAAAGGCAGAGTAAACTCTGGAATCATTTCCCTAATGAAAGCCAGAAAGTGTTTGGCCAAGGGATGTACATCATATCTAGCGTTCGTGATCGATGCTCAAAAGGAAAAGAAGGAGGTGCAGAATATTTCGGTGGTGTGTGATTATCCGGAAGTCTTTCCCGAAGATCTTCCCGGATTGCCCCCTGATCGACAAGTAGAATTTCGTATCGACTTGTTACCAGGAACGACGCCAATAGAAAAAGCACCGTATCGATTAGCACCAACAGAGATGAAAGAACTTATGACACAACTTCAGGAGTTATTGGACAAAGGTTTCATTCGACCTAGTTCATCACCCTAGGGAGCCCCGGTGTTATTTGTAAAGAAGAAAGACGGGAGCATGAGAATGTGCATCGATTACAGAGAGCTGAATAAAGCAACAATAAAGAACAAGTACCCGTTGCCGAGGATCGATGACATGTTCGATCAGTTGCAAGGTTCGAGCTATTTTTCGGAGATCAATCTTAGGCCAGGATACCATCAACTAAAGGTGAGAGAGCAGGATATCGAAAAGACTGCGTTCAGAACAAGATATGGACACTATGAATTTTTGGTTATGTCGTTCGGACTAACCAATGCCCCAGCAGCTTTCATGGATTTGATGAACAGGGTTTGTAAACCATACCTTGACAAGTCCGTGATAGTATTCATAGACGATATCTTGATTTATTCGAAAAGCAAGCAGGAGCATGATAAGCATCTGAGTGAAGTGCTAGAAGTTCTGAAAAAGGAGAAGTTGTATGCAAAGTTCTCCAAATGTGAATTTTGGATTCAAGAAGTCCAATTTTTAGGTCATGTGGTTAACCAAGAAGGAATAATGGTTGACCCAGCAAAGATTGAAGCTGTGATGAAGTGGGAACAACCAAAAAGTCCTACGGAGATTCGAAGCTTTTTAGGATTAGCCGGATATTATCGCCGATTTATCCAAGGCTTTTCTTCGATCGCTACTCCATTAACAGCTTTGACCCACAAAGGAGCTACTTATGCTTGGAATGAGAAGCATAAGGAAGCCTTTGAAAAGTTAAAGAAGAGATTGTGTGAAGCACCGATTCTTTCGTTACCTGAAGGAGTTGATGACTTCGCAGTTTATAGTGATGCCTCTGGAGTTGGGTTAGGTTGTGTTCTGAACCAAATGGATAAAGTGATAGCGTATGCATCGAGGCAATTGAAAGAGCATGAAAAGAACTACCCCACTCATGATCTGGAGTTGGCAGCGGTAGTATTCGCCTTAAAGATATGGAGGCACTGTCTTTATGGTACTAAATGTAAACTTTTCACTGATCATAAGAGTCTTCAATATCTCTTTAATCAGAAGGAATTGAACATGAGGCAATGACGCTGGCTAGAGTTACTCAAGGACTACGACTGTGAGATACTTTACCACCCTGGTAAAGCAAATGTTGTTGCTGATGCTCTCAGTCGGAAGGTGAACCTTGAAAAGAGAAAGCCAAGAGCGTTGAGAATTGAAGTTGTCTCTACAATTGTGGAAAGTATAAAGAAAGCTCAAGAGGAAGCTTTAGAGAAAAATGATCGGAAGGAGGAACGTTTGGGTAAAACGTTGGTGTTTGATACAAACGGTCAAGGACTGAAGGTATTCAAAGATAGGATTTGGGTACCTAAGACGGGAGGAGTAAGAGATCTTCTGATGGAAGAAGCTCACAAGACCATGTACTCGATTCATCCTGGCAGTACGAAAATGTATAGGGATCTAAAACCCTATTACTGGTGGCCGACGATGAAGCTCGATGTTGCTAAGTATGTGGCCGAGTGTGTAACTTGTGCTAGGGTTAAGGCACAACATCAGAAACCGTATAGGAGTTTAAAACCTTTACCTGTACCCATGGGTAAATGGGAAGACATCACCATGGATTTTGTGACTAAACTGCCCAGAACAAGGAACGATCACGACATGATTTGGGTGGTCGTTGATCGCTTCACTAAGAGTGCACATTTCATAGCAGCCAACGAGAAATGGTTTATGGATAAACTAGCGAATTCTTACGTGAAGGAAATAGTGAGGCTTCACGGTGTTCCATTAACGATTGTATCCGATCGTGACAGCCGTTTTACCTCAAGGTTTTGGAGAATTCTACAAGAGGAATTGGGTACCAAGTTGTGTTAGAGTACAACTTACCATCCGCAAACTGATTGTCAGAGCGAACGAACAATTCAAACGTTGGAGGATATGCTGAGAGCATGTACCCTAGAATTCCAAGGTAACTGGGATGAACACTTACCTCTAGTAGAATTTTCCTATAATAATAGTTTCCACTCAAGCATCAAGATGACACCTTATCACGCTTTGTATGGGGAAAAGTGTCGAACGCCGTCATGTTGGCTGGAAGCTGGGGAAAAGCAGTTTATAGGACCTGAAATAGTCCATCAGACTGCTGAAAAGTTGAAAGTGATAAGGGAAAGGATGTTAGCAGCTCAAGATCGACAAAAGATTTATGCTGACAAGAAAAGACAACTGATATCCTTCGAAGTTGGAGATTCGGTTTTACTTAAAGTCTCGCCGTGGAAGGGACTTATAAGATTTGGTAAAAGGGGAAAGTTGAGTCCAAGGTTTATTGGACTATTTAAAGTTCTTCAGAGGATCGGGAATCAAGCTTACAAGCTAGAATTACCGGAAGAACTGGAGGGTATTCATAACACCTTTCATGTGTGTTATTTGAGAAAGTTCACGGGAGATGTGCCCGACATAATTCCCATTTCTGAATTGAGGTTGGATGAAAACAAGAGGTTGATTGAAGAACCTGAGGCAATTGTTGACCGTAAGAATAAGAAGTTGTGTCGTAAGATGGTCGATTTAGTGTTGGTGCGATGGAAACATACGAATGGGCCAAATCTCACCTGGGAAACGGAGAGTGACATGATGAGTCGCTACCCGCATTTGTTTGCTAATGTGTGATTCCGGGGACGGAATCATCCTAAGGGGGAGAAAATTGTAATGCCCGTGTTTCTAGGCTAGGCATTAATATTGATGTGATAGTCTAGGTTAACCTTTGTAACTCATTTTGAAGAAATGAAAAGGAATTATGTGAATATTATGTGTTTTATGCTTAATTATTAGGGTTTAATTAATTAAGAATAAAAATGAGCGTCAAAAATAAATATTAGATAAAGCCGATATCTATTAAGAAACTAGTAGTGGGCGTGACAAGGATTACGGATATATAAAGAATACCAAAATCCGAGTTACAACGAAGAAGTTATAACATGTCGAAGTTTCGCGACAAAACCGGCACGGTGTCGAATGTCGTAAAAAGTGAGTTTTTGATAAACTACTTTTTATCCTTAGTGATCTAAACGAAATTCATAGTGTTCGTTAAACCGAGAGTATGTATAAAAAGAACGCCCAAATCTGACTTCGTATGAGGAAGTTATGATTTTTTGATGTTTCAATTAGTAGTAGACAGCTAAAAACTCGAATTTTAGATCGAGTGATTTTTAGCCGACACGACCTGAAAGAGAATCGAAGGTCTCGTCAATAGTAGCACAATGGTAAAAAGACAGACGAAAACGGACATCGGATGAAGAAGTTATGAATTTTTAACGGATTTCCTGTCATGGTCTGTTAAAAATAATAATATAAAAATTAAAGTCAAAATTAACCGACGAAGTCTAAACGAAAGTTGTAGAGCGTAATTTTACCTACGCGTACATATAACGAATGTAAAAAACGGAGCTCGTATGCGAAAGTTATGGATTTTAGAAGTTTTGGCGCGAAAATCGAGAAAAATATCAAAACCGAGAAAATTCGCATACGTGGACTTCGGCCGCCTCACCCTCGCTCAAATCGTGCCACGTGTCCGAACTTCTGAGTCATCCGAGGCCACCTGTCGACGCGTGTCGCATTCTCTTCGGACAGAAGGCTCGACCAATCAGGAGCTGCCTCGTACCCTCTTTTGACGTGTCCGAGCTTCGCATATGGTGCCATGTCCAAAGCATCGGACGTAGACTCCGGTCCACTAAGAAGCTGCCACCGAGACCTTCGCATGCCCAACCCACGTGCGAGCCACCTGCGCACCTTCGCTCTGCTGCTGCCGCGTGTCCTCGCTACTGACTCATGCTTCTAAGCCGACTTCAGACCTCGCCTATAAATAGAAGGCTTGCGAGCCTTCTCGGATACTTTTAAGAAATTGTCCATTTTTACCCCTTTTTCAATATTTTCACTATTTCCACTTCCTCAAAAGCCCCGGTATTATACCAAACACCCGGAATACGCCCCGGAGTGCCCGAGAAGCCCGAGAAATTTATCTTTTTGGTTTCGAAGCCCGACCCTTGCAGAGCCCGGTTTCTCAATAAAACTCCCGGTTTTATTAGAAACGAACGTTTTAGGAAACGAATTGCTGCCCGATTATCATCAAATCATGTGAGTGTATAGTCACCTTCATCTTAGACCTAGATATGAAGTATTTTCTATAAAATACGTGCTACGTGTAATTATATTAATTGTTTAATTGAGGTGACTGTTGAATAGATGTTTTATACAAGTTTTAAACTGTATATGTATTTTTATCTACAAATATGTTGGGTAAAACATGGGTCGATAGTTGATGTGTGATGAAATAAAATAATGAGAGGCCTCGATGTGATTGTGATCCACTCGTCTAGCGGAGTTTGGATGACGACCACGGACTTTTCTAGACAGTCCAATGGAACGCTGGCAGGCCCGCAACCTGTAGGTGTTAATGAACTTGGGTGTTCATTTGCTGTACTCCATCCCCCTCATGGTTGCCTTTAGGACATGTATGGCTGAGGAAACCCCTTAGCATTAGTGTCCATCCCGATGATATTTTTTAGGCTAGGTCCCTTGTGATAAGTGTTTATGGACGTAAAGTGAGGATAACGGGAACGGGTAATCAGGGTTATTGTTGATTGATGAACTTAATAAGTTTATTATTATTGTGGGTTGAAAACCCTATATGCTCACCAGGCTCCCAAGCCTGACCCACTCAGCTTTTTATGTTACAGGTAGTGGACCCCGAGCATAGTCGGAGGATGATGAGAGATTTTTGGATTATAGGCCAGTAGTTGTAAATAACTGTTGAAAGGCTTATAATGTCTTGTTTATGATTTTGATCTGTATCGGAACATGACATCCCAAGGTTTTGATATGAAATGAAACTATACATTTCTTAAAGAAAGGTTTTGATAAACTTTTATCATGTTTTGTTTTGGGGACCAATTCTGCAACATCTTTTAAAAAGATTTCTCTGATTTTATTTTAAAAAGCATAAATTAAATCGGTCTTTTCTGGCCGAGAAATTAGGGGATGTCACATGTTAGATGATTGTCTTTGTGAGATTCATCTAGGTTTGCTACTACCTGATATGTTATGTGCTAGTATGATATGACGTTAGCAGTAGGGGAGATAGTCCCCAAGATTTCCGGTCGATAGGGCCGAAGGGGGTAGTCATACCCAGTCATGCTAGATAGAATATGATTATGTGTTACATGTTATGTGGTAGTAGTAGTGGGGTGAAATTGTCCCCAGTATCCGATCGAGAGGACCGGAGGGGAGGCCATCACCCAGATATGCTAGGCAGTATCCGGTCGAGAGGACCGAAGGGGAGGCCAGCACCCAGATATGCTAGGCAGTATCCGGTCGAGAGGACCGAAGGGGAGGCTAGCACCCAGATATGCTAGGCAGTATCCGGTCGAGAGGACCGAAGGGGTAGGTCGAGCACCCAGATATGCCTGACAGTATATGTATGTTATGTGATTGTATGGTGTGTGGTACGATGGCGGAACTCACTAAGCTTTGTGCTTACGGTTTACAGTTTTGGTTTCAGGTACTCATTTTTAAAGGAAAGGAGCTGGCTTGATCGCAGCGCATCACACTATGTTTTCCACACATGAGATCCTTGGGATTACACTTTGATATGGTTTTATGATAACATGTTTTGATTATTGACACATTGGTTTTGACATGACATGATATTATGGATGTTTTCTTATACTGTTGGTTTTATAATAACTTAATTAAAACAAAATTTTTGGTCTTGAATTTTGGGATGTTACAAGTTGGTATCAGAGCCTTGGTTTGAGGGATTCGGGCACACTCTCGGGTGTGCCAGGACTCAAACTAAGGACTCGGTATGAAAATTTTCAAAAGTAAAACCATTTTATAAAAAGGAGTTCGAAAAGAACTTTGAAAAGAACAAGGTGTGTGATGCGTGCAATCAGCCGAGCTCAAGTAAGTTTTCCCCAAGATACCCATACATGTTATGTTATGATATGATTATGAGGACTGCATGCTAGATTAGGGCTAAGGATCTAGGAGGATGCCTTATATGCCTATTGTATGTGCTTGTAGACTTGCATGCTAGTACTGATCAGTCAGTAATAAGACAGCATGTTTAGGTTATGCCTGATTGTATGAGCCTTTGAATTGCATGTATAGATTCCTGATTAGAGGATAGAATGATTTGATTGGAATATCATGTTTAGATTTTCCATTGTCTGAATGCTGCTTGCTTTGTGCTTTGTGGGACTCTTAGTAATGTGAGCTAACTATTAAGTGAATATGCTAAGTCACATGGGACACAGGCCGGATAATCTCAGAGTGAGAGACTTGACCCTATTATGCAGCTCTTGTTTGAGTCCAACCGTTCTAGGGATGGGTCTTTTACTCGAAGGATTATCTGATCTCTGTTGCATGTGGCTATATTCCTGAGGTAGCTAGTTGACATTACTGGGTACCTTTTAGCAGCTGAGGACTGGGTGAGTACGGGAACCTAGGAAAGCCTAGGATATGTTTCAGTGGGCTAGTAGTGAGGTTCAGTGAGATTTGGGTGTACCAGCTTGAGGAAGTAACTTGGAGGATTCAGGAGGATTGCTGAGGAAAGTATGGATAGGTGTGGAAGGTAGTATTGGGCCCGTACTACTGAAAGAACAGGATCCATACTCGAATCAGTGAGAGTCTTGGAGAATTTGAGAAGCTTCAGGGAAGAGTTTGTGACCCGGATTGGGGACAGAGGATTTTCCCGTTGTTGCAGCTTAGCCATTGGCAAGTGAGTTAGTGAGCGTGGCAGGGTGTCAGACCATGAAGGGTATGAGTTCCACGAGGTTGCAGATGCGAGATCGATCTGGAGCGCTTTGAGAAGAAGGGTTCGTACTAGGTGCGTATAGTAAAGGGTCTCGGGAAGAGACCCATGAATTATGATCATTGGGTGGAAGGCCAGCAAGGCCGGAGTCAGTGCAACACGTACGGGAGAGTGCACAAGGGAGTTTGTCGCTCCAAGGGTTTAAGCTGCTACAAGGTAGCGGGGTTAGTCATGCCAGCAGAAGGTGGTAAGGACTCTTGGGTATATTCGAGTCCTTGGAATGTCAGTTCAGTATGGTGTTAAGCACCAAGAGTGAGATTCAGATTCTGGTTCCGGCTTAGGATCAGGGCTTGGGCCAGTCGATACGCGATCACAGGAGTTCATCTCATCGGAGATTACTCACAGAGTTATGGGAATAGACCTCAGTGGTCTTTCGTTTAGCCAAGGAAGGACTTTAGAAGCTCTCGGTAGTTGCCTCGGGGCCATTTGGGCCAGACTTGTCGCGGAGAGTTAGGGGTTCATTGGAAACCCAAGGTTTGTGGATCCTTAAAATCCTAAAAAAAAAAAAAAAAAAAAAAGTTCCTATGGTAGCTCTTGTCATCAAGACCAGCATTTGGTCAGATGTTCGTGAGTATGCTATCATTTTGCTATTTCATAGTGGGCGTTGGGAAATCTATACCGCTTCAGAATTGTGAGAGAGTTGGATAAGTCAGATCTCGAGTCAGTTCTCTGTTATTGTTTGGGTTTATCAAGGATTGTTATATGTCATCCTGCATGCCAAGAAGTCCTTGATGAACCTACAGAGGAGTGTATTTTGTGAAATGGGCTCCACGTATACCGTTCTTATCCCGGATCTTTGTCGGGATCTGTGCAGGAGTATTATTCAGAGAATATTGGGTCAGGATTAGAGCGATAGTTCTCCAATGAATTTAGAATTCAGTGGTGCTGCGAGATTGGAAGGTGGATTGAGGTGTTAGACTGAACCAGATTTCAAGAGTACTCATCAAGATTTCCGAGTATGGGCGATCTTAAGGTTTAGCCAGTGATTGATCGCTAGCATTGGTAAGCACAGGTTGTCATCAGTGGGATACTAGAAAGCGAGAAGGATTGGGAATCCTTCAATTCTCGCGTGCCGTGAAGACTTAGTTGAATCTGAGTGGTGGAGAGACTTTTTATAAAGTCCTCCAAATATGGGTTCTGGTTGCGCAGGGTGAAATCTCTTGGGCACCTTGTCAACCAGAAGGGTATTCTAGTCGATCCGGCCAAGATAGAGGATGTGATGCAGTGGGAGATTCCGAGGTCTCCATCTGAGATTCGGATTTTCCCGGTTCTAGCAGGTTGTTACCAGATATTTATACGGGACTTCTCTGAGATTGTGGTTCCTTTGATCCGACTGACCAAGAATTTGGTTGCCTTTCGTTGAGGGCCTGAGCAGTAGGCAACCTTCGAGACTCTCAGACATCAGCTTTCGGGAACCAGGGTAGAGCTCCGGTTAGGACTCAAGTTCAGTGGTGTGTTAGGTCGGGTGCGTGTTCGACCCGGTTGGGAAGGTATTGTAAGACTACGGGGGTAGCCGTAGCATTCACTAATAGTCAGATAGTATGGAAAGTGTTGTAAGACTACGGGGGTAGCCGTAGCATTCACTAATAGTCAGATAGTATGGAAAGTGTTGTAAGACTACGGGGGTGGCCGTAGCATTCACTAGCAGTCAGTTAGTATGGAAAGTGTTGTAAGACTACGGGGGTAGTCGTAGAATTCACTAGCAGTCAGTTAGTATGGAAAGTGTTGTAAGACTACGGGGGTAGCTGTAGCATTCACCGGCGGTCAGTTAGCATGGAAAGTGTTGTAAGGCTGCGGGGGTAGCCGTAGCATTCACTAGTAATCAGATAGAGTTAGCGTGTTGTAAGTCTGCGGGTGTAGCCGTAGCATTCACAAGGTTAGCGGATAGTGCTTGAGTGATGTAAGTCTGTGAGTGTAGCCGCAGCCTTCACTTGGATGGCAGATAGCATGAGCGCGTTGTTAGGACGCGGAATGAACAGTAGTACGCACAAGTTCGGGTGCAATATTGAGGATGTGGAAATCGACGGATTGGATTTTGGATTTACCCAAAAGGATTAGATTAGATTAAGCCAGTGATACGATTGTAGGAGTGCTACTATAGTTATGAGATCAAGGAAGCAAGGGATTGCTAAAGGTCATTTGTGATATAAGTCTACTGTTGGTCATGTAGCAACCACTTTTAGCCTCGGATTTGGCGACATCAGGACTCGACGCAGGGACCCGATCGGTTGGATCGGGATGTTGTTAGAACCACAGTGGCATGATAACTAGTCGCATCAAGTTCCAAAGAAGGATTTCGTTTAGAAGTCGTGTGAGACGACTAAGTGGAATATATACACTATCGTATTTATGTTAATATAAATTTGTTATTATTAGTCATATATATAAAGTGGTAGTTAAAATAAACTAAATCTAAGCCCCCCCCCCCCCCCACACACACACACACACATATATATATATATATATATATATATATATATATATATATATATATATATATATGAGTTCAACATAGAATCAAAATAACTCATACAAACATACAACCATACAAAAATTACTAATGGTCATAATTGTCATCTATGAACATATGTATGTTCAGTTATGAAAATACAAAATGTTAAAAGGTGAACATACTTTTTTTTTATGTGTTTCTTTGTCTCTATAAGTTTTACTTGGTTCAGGATTGATCACTCATCTATATATATATATATATATATATATATATATATATATATATATATATATATGTTTGAACAAAACTTAAATAATTTAATTTTTATGTTTTAAATAACTAAATATATAATTTTTCTTATATTTATAACATTAATGATTATTCTATAGTTTATAAACATGACTCTCAAGAAAATAGTTAAAATTCATTTTATTTATAAGTGACATATTTGCTCCTTTATGAACTTGTATATTGTTCTAATATTGTTGGTTTTACATCGGGTAAAACCTGGTTTTGATCAAAATGCACCCGTTTCACAGCCCAATTTTTTGATAGAAATCATTAATATAGTTTTTGAACAACAAATAAACATGAAGTCTAATAAACTTTATAATTTATGGTTTAAGACACGAAATCACATTTTTGAACGATTTATACTTAACGAACGAATAATAGTCTCCTTAACTTTTTACTAAAGTTTAAGACACAAATGCACATACTTTTAGATCTACTAAACTCAGGATTTCTTGTTTAGTTGTACTCTTAATCAACTAAGAACACCAGGGGAGAAGCCAAAATTTAAGGATAATGGAGGCTAATAGTCTCACATAAATAATATAATAAAAGTATAAGTCTAATTGTTTTAAAAAAATATATTACAAAGAATTAATAAACATTATTTTAAACAAGTGGTGTATTCTTACAACTTACAAATTGATATGATTATTGATTAATGGACAATTAAATTAAGATGAAAAGGGTGAAGGTGGTGGTTATAAAGTAAATATGGCCTCATAATTCTCATACCTTGTTGACTCATTGTTTTATATATGTATAATAATAATTGTTTTTTTAAAATAACTGGGTGGGCTCATGCATTATCAATTAATCAATAATGTGGGATTGTGGGCTAATAGTTTACCATTCGCTTATCTTCTCAGTAATATATAGATGCAATTTGGAAAGAGATTTAGGGGGAAGAGCACCCGACAGCACCCCCCCCCCCTACTGCCTCCGCTACTAAAGAACACAAAAATTTATCAAATATCTTTGTGCTATAACCTGTACAGATTACAACTTTCTCAACTTAATCCATTATCTCCAAGTGTCCAACCTTCAAATCTGAATCAACATGATGTTTATATGGATAATGTTTCCAACTTTATCCATAATAATCTCTCAAACTTTCAAGAGCTAAACTTTAATACACCAAAATGACATCAAGGACACAGATAACTTGCATGGATAAAAGGGAAGCAAGACGAGCGTAACGTTACTAGTCCACGAGGTCCCAGAAGCATTCCAAACCGATTAAAAGGTGTTGGAGTCCACTCAACTCCATGATCACCCATAAAATGGACCAAAACTGTAAAAAAAACACAAATGAAGAAATCTAAGGACTAAGGAGCAAGATATGAACTTTATACTCAGAATAATACATAAATAGGGTGACTTTGATGGATCCATAACTTAAAACAACATTCCTTGCAACTAAAATAACCTTCTTGATCTTCGAGCTTCATCAAAATTCCACCAAAAGCATTGAAAAGATGAGAGAGGGGTGGAACTCAAATCTTGAAGAGAGAGAGAGAGAGAGAGAAAGAGAGAGAGAGAGAGAGAGAGAGAGAGAGAGAGAGAGATTATAGTTGTTGGGTTTTAAGCACTATAACACTCCTATGGTGCACATGCAACCCTAGATGCTTTGGATCTAAGTTTTCTCTAATTATACATGCAATTTGATTTTTCCAAAGCACACATACAATAGAGGATATACAACATAAAAACCATGTTAGATGAATACCTATTGATGTAGTTTGTAGTTCTTGGCCTTGGAAAGCTTTAGCACCTCAAGTGTGATGCCTCTAATGTATCACAAACACCAAATGCAAGAGGAGGCTAGAGAGAATAGGCTAGTTAGCTTCAAAATCGATTATCACTTTCATAAAATGAATGGGCAAACGATTTAGGGGTTAAGTGGTTGTATTTAAAGTGTGGAAAAGACTAGGGTTTCATCCATGCAAACCCTAATGCACCATCACCCTTCATATTTCTTAGGCTCCATGGGTTAAACCTTTTCGCCCATCCTAATCAACCATGGATCATTAACCTACGTTATAAGAATCATTGATTTACTTAATCAGTCCCCGTATATTTAATTAGTCTCTTTTGATCACTATCGGGTCAAGTACATACCAATTATAGTTATGGGCTTAGACACCTAATCCAATAGTCTCCCACTTGGATAAGTCTAATAAATATAACTGCCAATGCAACTTCAATATTCGATTAGGAATCGTAGCACTCAGAAGCCGATGTCAAACTCTGACCTAGTCAGTGACGCGTCCTTTAGATAAAGGATCATATCATCCTCTGTTCTACAATATATCGTGCAGACAAATACATGGAACATAGTCATACTTATTGTCCTGCAGTTTGTTTCCTGATTTCTGATTTGTCTGACATAGAACATAATTGAACACATCAATTTAGTCCTGACCAGGCCCGACACATAAGTCAAAAAAAATCATCGAAGGGCCCAAGACATCGCTTTTAATCCTCTTAGGATAAAATGAACAGATAAACTTCGACTTATATGCTTGTACTAACTACTCGTTAAATCATGCACAACGATATGTTTTATAACATCAAGTTACTGATACGTTTTCATATCATCAATGCACAACCAACTCGTAGTCAACAACTCATATATCTCGGTTTGAAGACTATATGATATTATCGTCTCACAATCACTCGTGATAAATTCCATGAAGTGATTCATGTGAGCGTGGGTTTAATCCAATACTCAAATCTTATTTCAAGAGCACTCATGAACGTTGTAGCATACTTTTGCTATGTCTAACGTCTTAGACAATCTACAAGCCAATTCATGACAGTCTAACCTCATAACTGATGGGTTTTGAGCATTCTAACACTCCTATGGTGTACATGCAACCCTAGAAACCTTGGATCTATGTTTTCTCTAATATACATGCAAATAAGAATTTTCCAAGGTTCCCATGATAACTAGAATGGCATGGGGTACTTGTAATATAAAAAACTAGTAGAATGACATACCTTTGTAGTTGCTTGGATTCCTTAAGACCTTGTGAGCCTAGCACCCCAAATGTGACGCCTCAAATATTTCACACAACAACCACAACTCTTGGAATAACTTGAGAGAAGTACACTTTGATCACAAAAATCGGCTAGCCCTCTTGTTCTTTTCTTAATGGCCGATTTTACTCCATACGTGGTTGTTTATATAGTGTGTCACATGTAGGGTTACACCATGTAAACCCTAATGTGCATGGCTTTTCATTTCCCCCATGATCCATGGGTTTTAACCTCCATGGAGCCTCCATGGAGCACCCAATGGGTCCTAGCCCAATCTAGTGAATCATGAACCATAAGCCTACTATATAAGAATGAAAGATTTACATAATCAATCCTCATATATTTAATTACTCTCTTTTGATCACAAAATTAATTCCAAATTAATTTTTGATCAATACTAATTAAATAATATGATTTCATATTAATATATTAGAACTTATAATATATTAATAAATCATAAGTCATAAGTGTCCTTTTCTTATTTTTGTCTATCCAATTGTCATGATGCCATGCAACCCAAATGGACCATGCCAAGCCGGGTCAAGTACATACCAAATATAGTTATGGACTTAGACACCTTATCCAATAGTCTCCCACTTGGATAAGTCTAATAACTATAGTTGCAAGTATGACTTTAGGAACCGACCAGCAATCGTAGCTCTTTCAAAGTCTCGCAGAACTGAGATTATGATGCGCCATTTAAGATAAGGGATCATATAATCCTCTGTTCTAGATATCAGTCGGACAAACACATGGAACAATGTCGTACTTATTGTCTAGCAGTTTGTTTCCCGATTTCCGATTTGTTTGACATAGAACTAAACTGAACACATCAATTTGGTTCTGACCGGGCCCGACACAAAAGTCAAAACAAAATCATCGAGGAGCCCATATATCGCTTTCAATCCTCCATGGACTAAAAGGAACAGATAAACTTCGACTCATATTCTTGTACTAACTAATTGTTGAATCATACACAAAAGCACGTTTTATAACATCGAGTTACCGATGCGTTTTCGTACAATCAATGCACAACCAACTCATAATCAACAACTCATATCTCTAGGTTTGAAGACTTATATGATATTGTCATCTCACGATCACTCGAGATAAATTCCATGAAGTGATACAAGTGAGCGTGGGTTGAATCCAGTACTTAGAACTTATGAGAACTCATGAATGTTGTAGCAACTTTTGCTATGTCTAACACCTTAGACATATACAAACCCAATTCATGACAGTCTTGATTCATATCTACTTCCAACATATGACTGACTGTGGAGAATTTGAATAAAGTAATTATTCTGGAAGTCAAAACATGCAAAATTGAAACAATAGTAAACAATTGACACAAGATAGCAACACTTTACTTATAAATAAACAACAACTTTTATTTAATCATCAAATGTTAATTACATTTTACAAGTTTCAAAAAAACTATCTAATCTATAAAACTAATATCATCCTTCAGCCCGATGTGCCTCGCATGCTGCAAATGCTTAGCCCAACACAGTCCCTTCGTGAGGGGATCTGCTGGGTTCTCATCCGATCATATCCTCTTTACCAGGAGGAGTCCTTCTTCTATCCGATGTTTAATGAAGTGGTATTTTCTGTCGATGTGTCTGGATCTTCCGTGATCCCTTGGTTCCTTAGCTAAGGAAATTGCACCCTAGTTATCACAGACAATCTCCATAGGCTCCTTAATAGCTGGTACAACTCCAAGGTCTCCAATGAAGTTCTTTAGCCATATTGCCTCCTTTGCTGCCTCACTTGCCGCTATGTACTCTAATTCGCAAGTTGAATCAGCTACTGTTTCCTGTTTGGAACTCTTCCAAGTAATAGATCCTCCATTTAGGGTAAAGACCCAGCCCGACTGAGAGCGGAAATTATCCCTATCAGTCTGGAAACCATCATCACTGTAACCTACTACTCTTAAGTCATCACTACCACCAAGGGTAAGGACCCAGTCCCTAGTCCTCCGTAGGTACTTGAGAATATTCTTCACCACAGTCCAGTGAGCCTTGCCCGGATTCCCTTGATATCTGTTGACCATGCTCAAAGCAAAGGCCACATCAGGGCGAGTACAAGTCATAGCATACATGATCGAGCCTACAGCGGAAGCATACGGCACTCGACTCATCTCAGCTATCTCAACCTCTGTACTCGGGCTCTGAGTCTTACTCAGCTTGGCGTTACTTTGGATTGGTAAGTCAGGTTTCTTGGAATCCTACATTCTGAACCTTTTCAGCACCTTATCCAAGTAGGTACTTTGACTAAGTCCAATTAGTCTCTTACTCCTGTCTCTCAATATCCTTATCCCTAAGATATAGGCAGCTTCTCCAAGGTCCTTCATAGCGAAACACTTCCGAAGCCAGGACTTAACTTCCTGCAGGGTTGGGATGTCATTTCCTATGAGTAGTATGTCATCCACATACAATACCAAAAGCTAACTGTACTCCCACTAACCTTAACATATACACATGACTCATCTTCGCTCCTCGAAAAACCAAACTCTTTGACTTTCTCATCGAAACAAAGATTCCATCTGCGAGATGCTTGTTTCAATCCATAGATGGATTTCTTAAGCTTACACACTCTATTAGGGTGCTTTGCATCGACAAAACCCTCTGGCTGACTCATGTAAACATCCTCAGCCAACTTTCCATTAAGGAAAGCGGTTTTGACATCCATTTGCCATATTTCGTAATCATGAAATGCAGCTATGGCCAGCAAAACCCTAATAGACTTAATCTTTGCTACTGGTGAGAAGGTCTCATCATAGTGAACTCCCGGAGTTTGAGTAAAGCCCTTCGCAACCAGTCGCGCTTTATAAGTGTGTACATTCCCATCCATGTCGGACTTCTTCTTGAAGATCCACTTGCACCCGACCGTCTTACGACCCGGTACATTGTCAACCAAGTTCCAAACTTGATTGCCATACATGGACTGAATCTCGCTATCCATGGCCTCCTTCCATTTGGCGGATTCAGAGCCTGCCATGGCTTCCTTAAAGCTGTTAGGTTCATCCAGATTTACCAGTGTACTGTTACTGATAAATGCATCACCTTCCGCAGTAATATGAAAACCATAGTAATGCTCAGGTGGATTCCTAACTCTTGTGGAACGCCTCAGAGGTACGGATTCATCAATAGGAGTTTCCTCCTCAGGTTGACTGCTATTGTTTGAGGTTCCTTCATCGCTTGACTCTTGAATTTCTTCAAGGTCAATTTGCCTGCCACTGTTTCCTTGGTTTATACACTCTCTCTCTCGAAAGACCCCTCTCATTGCCACAAATACCACATTCTCACTGGGTCTGTAGAAGAGGTAACCAAAGGAATTTTGTGGGTAGCCGATGAAAATACACCGCTCACTACGAGGTTCGAGCTTGTCCTGAGTCTCACGTCTCACGAAAGCCTCGCAACACCAAATCTTGATGTGGTCTAAATTGGTAATTTTCCCAGTCCACATCTCGTGTGGTGTTTTGGTAACCTTCTTGGTAGGGACTAGATTAAGGATATGGGCTGCAGTCTCTAAGGCATACCCCAAGAATGAGATTGGTAACGAAGCTCGACTCATCATGGAACGAACCATGTCTAACAAGGTTCGATTGCGCCTCTCAGCTACACCATTAAGTTGTGGTGTTCTGGGAGGTGTCGATTGTGAAACAATTCCACATTCCTTAAGATAGTCAAGGAACTCTGTACTAAGATACTCTCCTCCTCGATCGGATCGAAGCATCTTAATGTTCCTGCCCAAGTGATTCTCCACTTCCTGTTTAAACTCTTTTAACTTTTCAAAGGTTTCTGACTTATGCTTGATTAAGTAGACATAACCATATCTACTATAATCATCAGTAAAAGTGACATAGAAGCGGTTAGCATCCCTCGTGGTGGTTCTGAAGGGTCCGCACATATCTGTGTGTATGAGGTCCAACAAACCTTCACCCCTCGCACAAGTACCAGTGAAGGGTGACTTTGTCATTTTTCCAAGTAAACAAGACTCGTAACTATCATCCGAATTTAATTCAAATGACTCCAAGACTCCAGCTTTCTCGAGTTGGCTTATACGCTTCTTGTTAACATGTCCAAAACGACAATGCCACAAGGATGCTTTATCCAAACTAGTGGAAGAATCGATATGTAATACATTATTTCATAAGTTATCTACAACCGACACAGTTTCATATACATCATCACAAGGTAATGCTTTAAAATAAGAACATTATTATAAAAAGCATTAATACCACCACATTCATTATCCAATGAAAAAGTAAACCCTTGTTTGTACAAACCATGAAAATAAATAATATTTCTCGCCATTTCAGACGAGTAACAACACTTATTCAAATCTAACACTAACCCACTACTTAGCAACAAAGAATAAACTCCAATCTTGGTGACAGCTGAAACTTTCATATTCCCCATGATCAAGTTTATCTTTCCGTGCTCCACATCCTCACTTCTTCTTAGGCCCTGCAAATCAGAACATATATGAATACCGCAACCTGTATCAAGAACCCAAGAAGTAGTATGTGGTGAGTTTTTAGACAATATAGTGTAAATACCTACATGGGTAGGTTTGACCTTCCCATCCTAAACATCTTGCAGGTACTTGGGGTTGTTTCGTTTCAAGTGCCCCTTTTACTGACAATAGAAGCATTGAGATTCTTTTGGGTTGGAAGAAGGAGTGATAGAACCACCTTTGGTTCCACTTGAAGAGGAGCCATCAAGAGACTTTCCCTTGGTACCCTTCGAAGGGGTCTTCCTCTTCTACCCTCTACTTTTCCCGATTCCCAGGACAGGGGCGGCGGTAGGAGTAGGAGTGGTAACAACCGATTTGCCTTTAAGACCGGTTTCAGCGGTCTTCAAAATCCCTTGAAGTTTTCTAAGTGCGACCTCCTCCTTGTTCATGTGATAGGTCATTCAGAATTAGTCATAACAAGTAGGTAAGGAGTGCAGTATGATATCAATAGCCAACTCCTCGAGGAAGTTCACATTCAACTTGAGCAAACGGTCCACATACCTTTGCATTTTCTGCATGTGGCCCGTGATGGGTTCACCATCCTTCATTCGGGTGTAACACCCAAAAATTCAAGCCAATTTAAAACTTTTTAAACAACCCAAAAACCATTAGTTATTACAAACTTGTTTTCAAAATGTATAATATCAGAGTATCCCAGAAACATAAACATAACTATGAGGAGCTGTACGATCACGCCTTCGCCTTGTCGCGATCCCCTGATGTACCTGAAACAATAAACTGAAACTGTAAGCCCGAGAGCTTAGTGAGTTCCCCCAAAATACCGATACACTGCAAATAACACATATATAAACAACCCATCCCACATAACATGTCCAAAATACCGAGAGCTTAGTGAGTCTCCCTCAGCTCGTAACTGGAATGCTCTTAAGTCCCACAGCACGAGTCTCCCGTAGCTCGCATCAGGGATGCTCCCGGGTTTGTTGGTTACCGCACGGAGCAGTATCACCTCAACCCATCCCACATAACATGTCCACATATAAACATAACCACTGTGCATGCAAATAATCATATAACAACACATGTAGTCCTACAGATCTACCTAACTGGCATAACCACTAGCATGCAACACTAACTCATATCCAACATCTAATACTGCTAAAATAACATAACCAATGGGACGGCCTTGGTGCCTTAGACCTCTTAGTATAGTGAGGATAACTCACCTCGCAACTGTCGTCTGAAACTAGAAAGCTCAACTCCCGGATCACCACCACAGACTCCACCACCTATATCTGACACATCACAAAGTTCATAGGTTTCCAAGATACTTCCAGAAGTCCAATAGTCAACCCTTGCCTAAAGTCCAAGTCAACTTTCAAGGTGAACTGTCCATGTTGACCTCAATTCGTCGAGTACCCTTAGCTACTCGCCGAGTTCTTGGCACGACTCGCCAACTCGCCGAGTCACTCGAGTGACTCGTCGAGTTGCTAGTGTCTGTGGTTGTAACCCCTTGGCCAACCCGCCGAGTTTTCCCTTTACAACTCGCCAAGTTCATACGTGTCCGAAGGTTGGGAAAACCCTAACCGACTCGCCGAGTCATTCGACTGACTCGCTGGCTCCAAGGCAATCTTCATCGGACTCGCCGCGTTGTTCATCCAAATCGTCGAGTACAGGACCATCTTCATGTGGCTCGTCGAGTTGACTATGCAACTCGCCAAGTCTCTTCAGACCTTCATCCATACAGGTACTTTTTAAGCCATGCAGCGGCTCCATATTGCAGATCCAAGCTTCTAATACATGTTTATCACGTAAAGTTGCAAACTTTATGTGCATGCAAGGCCCTAGAGACTCTAAATGACCAATCTAAGCTTCTAATGGAGCTTTACACCTTAGAAGAGTCTCATTCTTGAAAAATATGGAAACTGTATTGACTTAGAGACCTAAGAGAGTTCAGATCTGAGGTTGCAACCTCAGATCTTAGGTCAATCATAAGAAAGGCTTCCTAATAAGTTAGAAAAGCCCTAAAATCCACCCAAAATAGATCTAGAATGAAAAGAGGTCAAGGTAACGACCTGATACCTTCCAAAAGATGTTAACTGAGGTAGAAATCAGATCCCCACACGTTCCTTTCTTCTAGCCTCTTGTCCTTCAATCTCTCCTTACAAAGATCCACTTTCCAAAGCTTAAAACACACAATAATGAAGCACCACACGGATTAGGGTTTTCTGGACTCTCAAGAGACTGTAAAGAGGCTCAAGGAGGCTTATGATTCTTTAAATTGGGTGCAAAACCCCGCGATTTAGGGTTTCATATGCCAGCTCCTACTCGTCGAGTTCCTTCTTGGACTCGGCGAGTAGGTCACTAAAATACGTGGACCAACCTGCTGCTACTCGACGAGTAGGGCATCGAACTCGTCGAGTAGACCTTGAAAACAAGGAAACTCTTATTTAAATCAATATCTGAGAATTGGGGCATTACAATTCTCCCCCACTTGAACTAGACTTCTTCCTCGAAGTCTGCCGCAGCGAACAGTTCCGGATAGTGCTCCCGCATCTCTGCCTCTGGCTCCCACGTCCACTCGGACCCCCTACGATGCTCCCAATGTACCTTCACCAAAGGTATCTCAGTGTTCCTCAGAACTTTCATCTTCCTCTCCAGTATGGCCATAGGCCTCTCCACATAATTCAGGTGTTCATCGACCTGAATATCATCCAGTGACACCACTGCCTCCTGATCCATAACGCACTTTCGCAACTGCGAAACGTGGAAACTACTGTGGATCCGACTAAGCACCTCCGGTAGCTCTAGCCTGTAAGCCACCTTGCCAACCCTGGCAATGATCCTGAACGGCCCAATGTAAGGGGGACCTAATTTCCCCCTCTTCCTGAAGCGAATCACACACTTCCAGGGTGAGACCTTCAGGAGAACCATATCACCCACCTGAAATTCTAACTCAGATTGACGTCTGTCGGCGTAACTCTTCTGCCGACTCTGAGCGGTCTGCAATCGCTGCCTAATTTGCTGAATTTTCTCAGTAGTCTACAAGACTACTTCCGTCCGCCCCATCACCCTATGTCCCACCTCACCCCAACAAACCGGGGTGCGACATCTCCGTCCATACAACAGCTCGAAAGGCGGGGCGCCAATTATGGAATGATAGTTGTTGTTGTAGGCGAACTCTGCAAGCGGTAGGTGGGAATCCCATCTCCCACCGAAATCAATGACACACATCCTCAACATAGCCTCGAGGGTCTGAATGGTCCGCTCGCTCTGACCGTCAGTCTGCGGATGGAATGCTGTGCTAAAGTGCAATCGCGTGCCTAGTTCCTCGTGGAACTTCTGCCAGAAACAGGAGGTAAACCTAACATCTCGGTCGTAGACAATGGAGACGGAAACCCCATGGCGAGACACGATTTCGCGAACGTACATGTCGACCAACTTCTCGGCCGACGGACTCTCCCGAATAGCCAAGAAATGGACACTCTTGGTCAATCGATGCACGATGAACCATATAGCATCAAATCCCTTCGCCGTCCTCGACAACTTGGTAATGAAATCCATCATAATTTGTTCCCATTTCCACATGGGAATCTCTAGAGGGTGAAACTTACCATGCGACCTCTGATGTTCGGCCTTGACCATCCTGTAGGTCAAGCACCTCTCGACATACCAAGCGATTTCTCGCTTCATACATGGCCACCAGTAACTCAAACTCAGGTCTCTACACATCTTGGTGGCCCCAGGGTGAATAGAAAAATGAGACTTATGAGCCTCCTCCATGACCGTCTGCCTGACCCCACCAGACATCGGAACCCAGACCCGACCGCATCGGGTCAATAATCCCCGACTATCATGCACAAACCGGGTATTCTCATCCTTGATCCTCTCCAGCTTCTAATTCTCCGGTCGCATGCCCTCAACCTGGGCATCTCTGATCAAACTCACAAGAGGAAAATCCATCGCTATCCTCATACATACCGCTGGGGTGGAAGACCCAGATGACTTGTGGCTCAAAGCATCTGCAACCACATTATCTTTACTAGGGTGGTAAAGGATCTCGCAATCGTAGTCCTCGACTACATCCAGCCACCTGCGCTGCCTCATGTTCAGGTTCAGCTGATCCATGATATGTCTCAAGCTCTTGTGATCCGTGTATATTGTACAACGGACCCCATAAAGGTAATGCCTCCATATCTTGAGGGCGAACACCACCGCTCCCAGCTCCAAGTCATGCGTAGGGTATCGCGTCTCATGCGGCTTCAACTGCCGTGACGTATAAGCTATCACCCGTCCCCTCTGCGTGAGGACTGCCCCTAAACCTGGGACGGATGCATCATAGAATACCACGAAGTCCTCAACTCCCTCCGGGAGTATCAAAACTAGAGCCTCACAAAACTGCTGGCGGAGGGTCTCAAATGCCCTCTGCTGCTTAGGGCCCCACCGTAAATCCACCCCCTTCCTCATCAGACGAGTGAGGGGTACTGCAATCTTGGAGAAATTTTGTATGAATCTCCGGTAGTACCCTGCCAATCCCAGGAAACTCCTAGCATCTGAGTGAGATTTCGGAACCTCCCACTGCATGACTGCCTCGATTTTGGCCGGGTCGACCAAAATCCCATCCTGGTTAACGAGGTGCCCTAGGAACTGGACCTCTCCCTCAGCTAGTAACTGGAATGCTCTCGAGTCCCACAGTAAGAGTCTCCCTTAGCTCGCATCTGCGATGCTCCTGGGTTTGTTGGTTACCGCACGGAGCAGTATCACCTCAACCCATCCCACATAACATGTCCACATATAAACATAACCACTGTGCATGCAAATAATCATATAACAACACAGGTAGTCCTACAGATCCACCTAACTGGCATAACCACTAGCATGCAACACTAACTCATATCCAACATCTAATACTGCTAAAATAACATAACCAATGGGTCGGCCTTGGTGCCTTAGACCCCTTAGTATAGTGAGGATAACTCACCTCGCAACTGTCGTTTGAAACTAGAAAGCTCAACTCCCGGATCACCACCACAGACTCCACCACTTATATCCGACACATCACAAAGTTCATAGGTTTCCAAGATACTTCCAGAAGTCCAATAGTCAACCATTGCCCAAAGTCCAAGTCAACTTTCAAGGTCAACAGTCCATGTTGACCTCAACTCGTCAAGTACCCTTAGCTACTCGCCGAGTTCCTAGCATGACTCGCCAACTCGCCGAGTCACTCGAGTGACTCATTGAGTTCCTAGTGCCTGTGGCTGTAACCCCTTGGCCAACCCGCCGAGTTTTCCCTTTACAACTCGCCGAGTTCATAAGTATCCGAAGGTTGTGAAAACCCTAACCGACTCGTCGAATCATTCGACTGACTCGTCGGGTCCAAGGCAATCTTCATCGGACTCGCCTAGTTGTTCATCCAACTCGTCGAGTACAGGACCATCTTCATGTGGCTCGTCGAGTTGACTATGCAACTCGCTGAGTCTCTTCAGACCTTCATCCATACAGGTACTTTTTAAGCCATGCAGCGGCTCCATATTGAAGATCCAAGCTTCTAAGGCATGTTTATCACGTAAAGTTGCACACTTTACGTGCATGCAAGGCCCTAGAGACTCTAAATGACCAATATAAGATTCTAATGGAGCTTTACACCTTAGGAGAGACTCATTCTTGCAAAATTTGGAAACATTATGGACTTAGAGACCCAAGAGAGTTCAGATCTGAGGTTGCAACCTCAGATCTTAGCTCAAAAATAAGAAAGGCTTCCTAATAAGTTAGAAAAGCCCTAAAATCCACCCAAAATAGATCTAGAATGAAAAGAGGTCAAGGTAACAACTTGATACCTTCCAAAAGATGTTAACTGAGGTAGATATCAGATCCCCACACGTTCCTTTCTTCTAGCCTCTTGCCCTCCAAGCTCTCCTTACAAAGATCCACTTTCCAAAGCTTAAAACACACAAGAATGAAGCACCACGCGGATTAGGGTTTTCTGGACTCTCAAGAGACTGTAAAGAGGCTGAAGGAGGCTTATGATTCTTTAAATAGGGTGCAACACCCTGGGATATAGGGTTTCATCTACCAGCTCCTACTCGTCGAGTTCCTTCTTGGACTCGGCGAGTAGGTCACTAAAATACGTGGACCAACCCGCTGCTACTCGACGAGTAGGGCATCCAACTCGTCGAGTAGACCTTGAAAACAAGGAAACTCTTATTTAAATCAATACCTGAGAATCGGGGCGTTACATCTGGTTGTTATCATGGAAGAGATGATTTCATACCTCTCTTGACGAGCACTTTGATGGTAGTGGCCCATCAGGTCCATGTGCATCTCAAAAGGGTAAAAGTCCTCATAGGACTTCTGGAGTTCAGCTTTCATTGTGGCCAACATGATACATGCCACCTTGGTAGCATCTCTCTCATGTGCCCTAAAGTCAGCGATCTCCTCTGGAGTAGTAGTAAACTCATCAATTTCCTTCATCTCCTTATATTCCTTGTCCTCGTAACGTGTGACCATCCTGATGTTCCTGATCCAGTCATTAAAGTTTGAACCATCAAACATGACTCTCCCACAAAGGTTCATGAGAGAGAAGGAGTCGGTAGGGTTTGAGACAGAAGCAGCATTGTTGGAAGACATCTGAAAAGAAGAAAGACAAGTTTATATTAGATATTGAATCCTTAATAAGACACCGAAATGTAATATTAAGGCTAGGACCCAACACAATACTTTATAACTTGGAAGAAGGATGCCGTAATCCAAGCTATAAAATATTTGAAGGTACGCGAATGACGATTCACCAATTTCCACCATGAAAACGAAATAAATTATTAGGTTTTAATTGGATTGAAACTCCTAGATCTTTTGAGATTCATTGAACTTTTCAATGGCATGTTTAAATCTCGAATGTGCCCTCTCAAGTTTGTGACTGGGATGCCGAGGATCACAAATAAGGTGTGAATAACCATGAAAATTAACTTGGTACCCTTAATCTTTATCACCTAATCAATGTGTCGGTTACCCACACGCGCTCCACCGATCTATGATAAATATTAAGTCACCCTTTTTCACTCTTACTAGTCCATGTTAGTGTGCCGGTTACCCACACACGCTCCAACAACGACTTGGTAAGGTACAAAGTGTAATTTCATGGGTTAGCACCAATTTCACATTTTCCTAAAGTAACTAAGATTAGGAATTTTTTTAAAAAAAAAAGTTTAGTTACTTTATGTTTATCATTATACTTTTAATGAAAATTATAGTCCTTGTCCTACCCGTTCGGCTAACGACCCTCCACCAGTCAAGGAAGCGGTGGGTGAGAGTGGACACCCATTGAGCTGTCATTTTATAGGCAACAACCTTATACCCCCCCCCCCCTCCCTTATAGACCGGCTTCGTGAATGAGGCCTACTAACGGTAAGACTGACTTGATCTTATACATACATACATATATATATATATATATATATATATATATATATATATATATATATATATATATATATATATATATATATATATATTATTAACTTATAATACTATAAAGTATAAGGGTTGAATTTTAACTTTTAAAACTCTAGGGTTTGGAATTAAAGTTTTCTAAAGTGACTTTACAAATTCCAAAACTTGAGGGCATGTTTTGAAACTTTTCAAAACCTTTCAACTTCATAACATATGAGTTTAATGGTTCTTGAAAATGAGACTATTCATTTTTTCTAACCTATGACTTTTTAATGATCCAATTAAAAGAAAACCTTTGGAATTCCATAACTTGAGGACAAGTTATGGAGTCCATTAAAAACATCAAGAACAAATATTCAACTATCAAGAATCTTCAAGTTCTTTCCTAAACTCATATGGTTAAGGTAATTCAAATCAAACAAATTCCATGTAATTTAGATTAATCATATAAACGAAAACAAAGTATGAAACTTTGACAATCACCTTTCAGTTGGATAGGCAAGAACATTACCCTCTAGAAAAACAATTTTCTAGGTTCACAAACAGTTTAGGGTAATGATCCTCATCCAAAAGTAAGCAAAAACCCGAAATTCTGCACACATGTGCATCACCGCGTCGTGGTAAATAATGCCACGTCGTGGTGAGTTCTCTCTCTCTCTCGGAAAACCCCTCTCCTCGCAACGAAGACACCATTGCCACTCGGTCTGTAGAAGAGATATCCAAAGGATTTTTGTAGGTAGCCGATGAAAATACATCGCTCACTACGAGGTTCGAGCTTGTCATGAGTCTCTCGTCTTACGAAAGTCTCGCAACCCCAAACCTTGATGTGATCTAACGAGGGAACCTTCCATGTCCACATCTCCTGAGGTGTTTTGCACCTTCTTAGTAGTGACTAGATTAAGGATATGGGCGGCAGTCTCTAAGGCATACCCCCAGAATGAGATAGGTAACGAAGCTCAACTCATCATGGAACGAACCATGTCCAACAAGGTTCAATTGCGCCTCTCAGCCACACCATTAAGCTGTGGTGTCCTGGGTGGCGTCAATTGTGAAACAATTCCACATTCCTTAAGATAGTCGTGAAACTCGATACTAAGATACTCTCCTCCTCGATCGGATCGCAAAATCTTTACCTTCCTGCCCAATTGATTCTCCACTTCTTGTTTAAACTCTTTGAACTTTTCAAAAGTTTCTGACTTATGCTTGATTAAGTAAATATACCCATATCTACTATAATCATCAGTAAAAGTCACATAGAAGCGGTTAGCATCCCTTGTGGTGGTTCTGAAGGGTCCACACACATTTGTGTGTATGAGATCCAACAAACCCTCACCCCTTTCACAAGTACTAGTGAAGGGTGACTTGGTCATCTTCCCAACCAAACAAGATTCACAAGTGTCATCCGACTTTAAGTCAAATGACTCCAACACTCCATCCTTTTGGAGTTGGGCTATGCGCTTCTTGTTAACATGTCCACGACGATAATGCCATAAGCATGCTTTGTCCAAAACATTGGACGAATCAATATGCAACACATTATTTCCTAAGTTATCTACAACCATCACAGTTTCATATATACAATTACAAGGTAATGGTTCAAAATAAAATTCGCCATTATAATAAGCATTAATACTACCAATTTCATTATTAAAAGAAAAGGTAAAACCTTGTTTATACAAACTATGAAAGGAAATAATATTTCTTGTCATATCTGACGAGTAACAACAATTATTCAAATCTAAATTTAACCCACTACTAAGCAATAAAGAGTAAACTCCAATCTTGGTCACAGGCGGCACTTTTCCTATTCCCCATGATTCAGTTTATCTTCCCGTGCTCCACATCCCTACTTCCTTTTAGTCCATGCATATCAGAACAAATGTGAATACCACAACCTGTATCAAGGACCCAAGAATTAGCATGAGATGAGTTATTAGACAGAATAGTGTAAATACCTCCGAAGGTGGGCTTTATCTTCCCATCCTTAATGTCCTACAAGTACTTGGGGCAGCTTCGTTTCCAGTGCCCTTTTCATGACAATGGAAGCACTATGCTTCCTTTGGATTGGTAGAGGGTTAGCAGAACCAGCTTTGGTCCCACTGGAAGAGGATCCATCAAGAGACTTTCCCTTGCGGCTCTTAGAAGGAGCCTTCCTCTTCTTCCCTTTCCCATGTCCAATTGCCAGAACAGGGGCAGCAACAGTAAGAGTAGGTACAACAGCCTTGGCTTTCAAATTGCTTTTTGCAGTTCTCAGTAGTCCTTGAAGCTTGCTCAGAGTGACTTCCTCTTTGTTCATATGATAAGTCATTCTGAACTGATCATAACAAGGAGGCAATGAATGTAGGATGATATCAATAGCAAACTCTTCATCGAAGTTCACATTCAACTTCAGCAAGCGGTCCACAAATCTCTGCATCTTTTGCAAGTGGGCCGTGATGGACTCTCCATCCTTCATTTTGGTTGTGATCATGGAGGCAATGATCTCATACCTTTCCTGCCGAGCAGTTTGATGGTACCTTTCCATCAAATCTTGGTGCATCTCGTAGGGCCAGAAGTCCTCATAGGACTTTTGAAGCTCAGCAGTCATTGTAGCAATCATAATGCACGACACCTTTGTCACGTCCCTCTCATGAACCCTATATTCCTCGATTTGCTCAGGACTAGCATTTTGTTCATCAATCTCCTTCAGCTCTTTTTCGAGGACATATTCTTTGTCCTCGTAGCGAAGGACCATTCGAATGTTTCTAATCCAGTCGTTAAAGTTTGACCCATCGAAGATAGTTCTCCCAGCCAAGTTCATGAGGGAGAATGAGCTAGAAGGGTTTGAGCCTGAAGCATTGTTTGGGATAGACATCTGAAAAGAAAAGAACATGTTTAGATTAGATAGGAGTCCTTAATATAACACCCAAATAAAATATTAAGGCTAGGACCCAACATAATATTTTACAATTCAGAAGAGGGATGTCGTAATCCAATTGCAAAATATTTGAAGGTAGGTAAATGACGATTTACCAATTTCCACCATTAAAAACGGAATTGATTATTAAGTTTTAATTGGATTGAAATTCCTAGATTCTTTTGAGATTCATTGAACTTTTCAATGGTATGTTTAAATCTCAATTATGCCCTTCAATTTTGTGACTGGGATGCCGAGGATCACAAACAAGGTGTGAATAACCATGAAAATGTGCTTGGTACTCTTAATGTTACAAATCACCTAATCAATGTGTCGGTTAACCACACACGCTCCATTGATCTATGATTAACATCAAGCTACCATTTGCCACCCTTGCTAGTCCCAAATTAGTGTGCCGGTTAACCATACACGTTCCACTAACAAATCAGCAAGGTGCAAAGTGCAATTTCATGGAATAGCACCATTTTCACATTTTTCCTAAAGTAGCTAAGATTGGGAATTTAATAAAACATTTAGTTACTTATATAATTATCATTATACTTATAACGAGAATTAATGTCCTATCCTACCCGTTCGTCTAACGATCCTCCACCGGTCAAGGAAGCGGTGGGTGAGAGTGGACACCCATTAAACCACCATTTTATAGGCAGTAACCTTATACTCCCCTTATAGACCGGCTTCGTGAATGAGGCCTACTAACGGTAACACTGACTTCAAGAACAATTTAGATCAATTTATGAAAACTTATGAAAACTTATGAGTTTTAATGTTCATATTTGAGACTTTTCATATAACTTGAGGACAAGTTACAAAACTCACTTCAAGAACAATTTAGATCAATTTTAACTAACAACATTATCATATAATTTACCATTGATCTAATCTAACTCATATAGCAAGGCAATTCATATCAAATAATACAAATAATTATCTTATTATCTTAAAATTTGACAATTGTCGTTTAATTGGATGAGGATCATCATTACCAAATCAGAAAATACGATTTTTATGATACAAAACAGTTTGTGGTAATGATCCTAATCCAATTCTGGCCAAAAACTCGAAATTCTGCAAACAACAGCCTCTACTCGACGAGTGCATGAACTGGACTCGTCGAGTTGCCCTTTTAGTGAGTGAACTCGTCGAGTCGGATCATGGACTCGGCGAGTTCGTCAGTTAGAGGCCAGAAAATCGATTTTTTCAGCTTTGAAAAATTACCAAGCATCAAATATAATAGAAAACAATCCTAGGCTCTGATACCACTATTGGGTTTTAAGCACTATAACACTCCTATGGTGCATATACAACCTCGTCGAGTTGCCCTTTTAGTGAGTGAACTCGTCGAGTCAGATCATGGACTCGGCGAGTTCGTCAGTTAGAGGCCAGAAAATCGATTTTTTCAGCTTTGAAAAATTACCAAGCATCAAATATAATAGAAAACAATCCTAGGCTCTGATACCACTATTGGGTTTTAAGCACTATAACACTCCTATGGTGCATATACAACCCTAGATGCTTTGGATCTAAGTTTTCTCTAATTATACATGCAATTTGATTTTTCCAAAGCACACATCCTAACTAGCATACAATAGAGGATATACAACATAAAAACCAAGTTAGATGAATACCTCTTGATGTAGTTTGTAGTTCTTGGCCTTAGAAATATTTAGCACCTCAAGTGTGATGCCTCTAATGTGTCACAAACACCAAATGCAAGAGGAGGCTAGAGAGAATAGGCTAGTTAGCTTCAAAATCGATTATCACTCTCTTAGAATGAATGGACAGCCGATTTAGGGGTTAAGGGGTTGTATTTATAGAGTGGAAAAGACTAGGGTTTCATCCATGTAAACCCTAATGCACCATGACCCTTCATATTTCTTAGGCTCCATGGGTTAAACCTTTTAGCCCATCCTAATCAACCATGGATCATTAGCCCACATTATAAGAATCATTGATTTACTTAATCAGTCCTCGTATATTTAATCAGTCTCTTTTGATCACTAAATTAATTCTTGACCAATACTAATTAAATAATATGATTTCTCAATTAATATATTATACTTATAATATATTAATAAATCACAAATAACCTCTTTCTCAAAAGTCCATCCTGTCAAATTGCACTGGTGAAGGCAACCCAAAAGGACCATGCTACTATCGGGAAAAGTACATACCAGTTATAGTTATGAGCTTAGACACCTAATCCAACAATAGTAGCTCCCAAGGAGTTCTAGATATGATGAAGGCTAAGAAAATACCCTAAAACATCAATCATTACCTTTCAATATGTTGAAAACCATAAAAATTCATGACCTTAGGTTGCACAATGGTCACCTCGTGACAACCTGTTTGTTACCACGTGATGGCTCTCATGTCGTAACAACATTCTTATCACTTTGTTATGGCTCTCACCTCGTGACAACATGCTTATCACCTCGTGACGACGGGTTTTCACCCAATTCCACTCCAACTTCAAACAATCATAACTTCTTCGTTTCAACTACGTTTTCGACGATCTTTACATGCACGCGAAGGTATTGACAAGCCCCAAATATCTATGCAATTACTTTTTACTTAAATCAAACCAAACTAAGTTCCTTAATTTAAGAAAGAGGTTCGAAACATCACTTTTTCCATTATACCCTTTTGCTCTGATACACAAATCAAGGGCTTAGATCTCATAGACAATATTATCAACATTCAATAACGTATAAACTTTATTTCCTTGAAGCATAAAGCATTTACATGATCGAATTACATTCGACAATCCTGAATTAAGAAACATCCCAAAACTTGGTGTTACAGCTGCCCCTATTTCTGACGAGCTTCTGATCAACAAAAAACTAGCAACAGCCTAAGAGGAAAGTTGCTGCTGGCAGTCCCGAAATACTTGAAAAGCACTTTTTTACTCCTTTAAACACGATCTATAAGCCTAAGATGTTAGTTCGTTCAAAAAATTTTCCGTTCAAAAAGTTAGAAAACGTAAACGACATCCGATCTCGTCAACGAAAACTTCATACGCTTCAAGGGTGAGTTCAATGACCCTTTCTAAGCTTTTTATGTTTTAGGGGAGAATACATGTACTACTTGTATTTAATTGATATAAACATTTTATTTTTAGTCATATAACTAACAGAACCATAGAACAATACAAAAATTTCCAATGTTTATAACTGAGCATACATGTTCAGTTATGAACATACAAAATTTTAAAAAGAAAACATACTTATTTTTATGTGGTTCTATGGTTTTATGAGTTTTACTTGGTTCTATATATATATATATATATATATATATATATATATATATATATATATATATATATATATATATATATATAAAGAACAAAACTTAAACAATTTATGCTTTTATCTTTTAGATAACTTAAAACATATTTTTTGTTATATTTATAACATTAATGATTATTCTATAGTTGCTAAACATAACTATCAACAAAGTAGTTAAATTTCATTTTATTTATAAGTGACAAATTTGCAACTTTATGAACTTGTATACTGTTCTAATATTGTTGGTTTTTACATTGGGTAAAACCTGGTTTTGCTCAAAATACAGCCGTTAGAAAACTTTATTATAGTTTTTAAACATCAAATAAACATTAAGTCTATTAAACTTTATTATTTAAGGTTTAAGATACGAAATCACATTTTTGAAAAATTTGAACTTAACAAACGAACAATAGTCTAGTTAACTTTCTACTAAACTTTAAGACACAAATGCACACACTTTTAGATATGCTAAACTGGGTATTTCTATATGAGTTGTACTCTTCATCAAGTAAGAAAACGAAAACTTAGAAAATTCCTTTGTGCAATAACCGTTAAACAATGCATCTTTCTCAACTTAATCCATTAAGTCCAAGTTTTCAACCTTCAGATCTGAATCAACATGATGTTTAAATGGATAAATTTTTCCAACTTTATCCATAATAATGTCTCAAATTTTCAATATCTAAACTTCAATACACTAAAATGACCTAAAGGACCAAGATAACTTGCATGGATAAAAGGGAAGTAAAAAGATCATAACTTTCCTACTTCATGACGTCTAAGAAGCATTCCAAACTGATCAAATGGTGTTGGAGTCCATTCTACTCCAAGATCACCCATAAAATGGACCAAAAGTGCCAAGAACCACAAAATGAATAGATCTAACAAACTAACATGCAAATTATGAACTTTACACTCACAATGGTCTTAAAATATGGCGATTTGACGGATCCAAACTTGAAACAACATTCCTTGCAACCAAAAGAACCTTCTTGATCTTCAAGGTTCATCGAATACCACCGGAAGCATCCAAAAGAGGAAAGAGGAGATGGGAGGAGCTCAAATATTGAAGAGGGAGGCTAGGGTAGCTCCCTAGGAGTTCTAGATGCGATGAAGGTTAAGAAAATACCTCAAAAACATCAATTGTTACCTTTAAATATGTTGAAAACCCTAAAATTTATGGGTTTGGGCTGCACAACGGCCACCTTGTGACAACCTGTTTGTTACCTCGTGACGGCTCTCACGTCATGACATGATTCTTGTCACTTCATGTTGGCTCTCACCTCGTGACAACATGCTTGTCACTTCGTGATGAAGGGCTTTCACCGAATTCCACTCCAGTTTCAAACAATCAAAATTTATTTGTTTCATTTCTGTTTTCCATGATTTTTATATGTACGTAAAGTTATTAACAAGCCCCAAAATTCTATCCAATTACTTGTGACTTAAATCATAGCAAACTAATTTCCTTAATTCATGCAAGAGGTTTGCAACATGACTTTTCCCATTTTACCCTTTCGTTCCAACACACTAATCAAGGGCTTAGATCTCATAACCAATATTATCAACAACCAATAAGGTCTAAACTTTATTTCCTTGAAGCCCAAATCCTTTACATGATCGAATTACGGTCCATAATCGTGAATAAAGAAACATCCTGAAACTCGGTGTTACAGTTCTCCCTATTTCCAACGAGCTACTGATCGACGAAAATCCAGCAACAGCCGATGAGGAAAGTTGCTACCGGCGTAGCTTCCTAGTGTCACAGGCTGACGTCAACGGCGGAGCTTCGACAATTTTCGACGACCTTTTCGGCAATCCCGATCAACCTAAAAAGCAATTTTTCCAACTCCTTTTCACAAAATCTACAAGCCTAAGATGTTGGTTCATTCAAAACGTTTTCCATTCAAAAAGTTAGAAAACGTAAACGACATCCGATCATGTCTAAGAAAACTTCATACACTTCAAGAGTGAGTTCTACGACCCATTTTAAGCTTTTTATGTTATCGGCTGAGAATACATACACTAATCGTATTTACGTTAATATAAATTTGTTATTATTAGTCGTATATATAAAGTGGTTGTTAAAATAAACTAAATCTTATATATATATATATATATATATATATATATATATATATATATATATATATATATATATATATATATATATATATATATATATAGGGAAGGGTTATTTGGAAAACAAAAAAACCCTAAAAAAACCCCAAAAATCATAAAAATGCATAAAAAAATACCTAGAGATCACAAAACTTTTTTTTGACATTTTTTTATGAAAAAATCGCAGGTTTTTAAAGAAATTCGCTGAAAAAAAATTTGAAAAAAAAAAACTTTTTTTTTATAAAAAAAAATAATAATAATAAATATTGATTTTTTATTTTTTTTCAATGAATTTTAATAAAAAGATGCGATTTTTTATAAAAAAAATTCTAAAAAAAGTTTGGTGATCTCTAAGTATTTTTTTATGCATTTTTATGATTTTTAGGGTTTTTTTTAGGGCTTTTTGTTTTCCATAGAACCTAAACCTATATATATATATATATATATATATATATATATATATATATATATATATATATATATATATATATATATATAACATTAGAGATCCAATCAATAAATAACACATGGTATTTGAGTTTCTATTTAGTTAAATATTTTAGGATAAATATTATCGAATAAAGAGGTCATAAAAGTAATTTGTAGTTGAATAGCCAGCAACAAGTTATTGTATTTAACTTGTATTTAACCTGAACAGCGCCATGAACAGGGTCGGTCCTAAACAATTTGGGGCCCGGGGCAAAATAAAAAATCGGGGCCTTTTTAGTTTTTTTTTTCATTTTATATAATTTAACTTTTATTTTATTTATTATTTTTTTTTGTTGTTGTAAAGGATGAGAACACGTTCAGAACTCGGTTCAATGGGGGCATTATCCGTTCAAGATGAGTTAAACCCTGGTCTGAGTTATACGACTTCATCTTCTTGAACACACATGCGACTTTTACTTCAAAATCCCAAAATGTATAAGGCAATTGGCAAAGATTACAAGGCTGATAATATGGTTATGGCGACTTATGCTAGTGGAAAGATTAATTGAGGGTGTCAATTCAATACCTTAAGAAGCTTAAAGACTTAAGTAAAGGCTTTTTCTTGATATGATTGGGGAGAGTTGCATTTGGAATTGTCGTTGGGTATCCAATCCAATCCGATTTGACCTATTATTATGATTTGTTACCTCACCTATTTTTCCAATCATTACCAATTCTCTATTGTTAAATTTATGCAGCTTCTTTTCACTTACTCGCTTGATTTCAACGATTCTTTGTATAAAAAATTTCAACCGAAAATTGCAGAAAGATTTCCCCGGAAGAAGTTCAGAAGGTAAAACTTTTTGATTATTGATTGATTTTGTTTACTACTTTTGATCTTTAAATTCTATATCATAATCTTTTTTTGTATGATTGAATTCAGGTACAAAATCTTATAGAACAATGTATGTGGAATTACATGAAGAAGAAACATGCGATGGGTATTCTGTATCAGAAACAAAAAATCGAGCCTATCTTTACAAAGCTCAGTATATATCACAATTTAAATTAATTCTCTTAACTTTTTTCATAAAATTTTCATGTATATATAATCTATCACTACTTAATTTCAATTTGGGAGAGTCTTGAAGAAGAAAATCAAGAATTCTTCATCAACAAGTTGCAACTGATTTAAATCAAGCGAAGAACAACCCACATCAACATGGTCCGGTGGACATGAAGGGTATTTTGGTAATTCGATTATCACTTACATGTCTACGAATAGAGGTTTGAAATTTATTACATGAGGATGATTAGTTTTATAGGAGGGAACCGGTTATGTATGTGGCATATCATGTCCAAACTGTAGAATAAGATTAACTACATTTTCTATTTAAAAACATTTCAATATCTAAATTTTTGTTTGATTTATCTACATGTCTGCAAATAGAAGTTTCAGAAAATTTTATGCTTACCAATCTCTTTGATTGTTGAAATTTGCTTATTTATCTAACATAAGTCTTTTTTTTATTATCAATCAAAGATGAATTAATCAACAAAAAACATTTAATACAAAGAAAATCACAAAAAGGTCACATGAGTTTTTAGCTTGATTTGATAAAAATAAACTGAGTTTATCTATTATCCATTGATTAATGGGTCAATTAAAAGCTAATCTCTGAGGACTTCTCGACTTCTCATGGGATTCGAAAAATGATCTTAGAGCCTCAAAAGTAAAATGCATTTACTTAAATGTCAATCTATAAAGTAATCTAATGTAATAACTTTAAATTTATGATATTAAAATAAAGTACAAATTGTGTTTATGTTACAGTGATTAAATTGCAACACATGGCCTAAACTTAAAGATTAAAACAAAAAGTAAAGAGAAAATAAAATAGATATTTACACATCAGGTTAAAAGACATCCCATGATAGTTATGAACTACATTAGATTCTAGATCTTTGGAGTAAGAATCTTAAGCCTCGTTTGTTTTTCTACAAAAGTACTTTTTGAGCACTTTTCCCTTTTGGCGGGTAGATGTTTCTCAAGTGCACGTCTTCTTCCGCAAACATGGATAAAGACAAAAAACATTTAACCACTTCCAAAACAAACAACACCTTAATCTCCAGAAAGCTTAGTTTCAAGATCATGATGCAAAGAAAGGCATGTGTGTTCTGTTTCATTTCATCCAAAGTTGATTTTATAGTCAATGAGTAAGAATCTTCGTCACCTGAAAGCTTAGATTTAAGATCATGATCCAAGGCATGCGGTTCCTATTTCATTCCATTCAGATTGACCCGAAATCTATGGAGCAAAGATTTGATGCATGCCAAACATAGTTAAAGATCATCTTGTTTTGTCATGACCAGTAAGAAATAGGGCCTTAAAAACTGAAACACAAAGATTCCACACCAAATTTTAGGTGAACACTAAAGAAAATCTCAAATGAAAGTCTAACTAAAGATAAATCACAACAAACCCTGTAGGTTTACCAAGTTGTGGTTTTCACCGTACTCTCAATCCTATATTAATAAGAAGAAAGCTTTTATGTTATGTTATAAAAAACCATGTACCATATAACTGCATAAGGATTTGAAAGCTAACAGAGAGGTGGGCAGTATAATAGATGATATAGAAAGCACATAAATGATGCAATAACCAAATAAAGGTATCTTGGCAGTTGGCAATTAAGCATATATGAAGATGGTAAGACAATATCTACAATCAAGTTATTATTCTAGTCAAAGTTCAAAAATTTTAGCTTTCTTCAAATAATTATAGCATTATCTTCCTCAAAGATTAAAAATAAAGTTGGTGATGCAAATCAAGATAGTGTAAATAGATCACATTTATTTTTACAAGAAAAAGAGAAAGCATATATATATATATATATATATATATATATATATATATATATATATATATATATATATATATATAGAGAGAGAGAGAGAGAGAGAGATAGAGAGAGAGGTAGGTTCCGTTGAGATTAAAAATAAAATAGAGATTTTCAGATTCAACATCAGCCACGTAGTTCACATCTGCCGCTCTAACCCTCCGGCGTACCGACGCGGCATGCCTGGTATAATCATCATAAATGATTATACAGCGCCGCTTATTCCTTTCTTCTCCGCCAACATCCCCACCACCAAAAACATCACCGCCACCACCATTACCACCACCTCTGACACCAGCCGACCCCACCATTGTCACATCCGTTACTTATACCATCGCTACCTCTGTCACCACCATTCTTTCTGTCACCAACTGTCATAATCATTTATGATTACTGTGAACAGACATATATGTATAATCATTTATGATTAGACATATACGTCTAAACATGTATAATCCTATATGATTATACCTCTCTGCCATATAATCATTTATGATTAGGCATACCCCGTTGCTGCTGGTACGCTGGAGCACTAAAGCGGCAAATGAGAAATATGTAACTGAGGTTGAATTTCAAGATCTCTACTTTTTTTTAATTTTAAGTGAACCGTCCCCTATATATATATATATATATATATATATATATATATATATATATATATATATATATATATATATATATATATATATATATATATATATAAAAGCATAGATCCATCTCCCGTTAAGTCCTACAAATGAAGTATCTGATAATATAGTAATGACAAGATACATACTCATTATCAGGTTCCTCATCATGCAACCAGTCCCATCAATAAATCAATATAATCATCAACTTGCAACCACTAAATTATTCTAAAACAGACAGTAATTAAAATCATGGACTACAATCAAATCAAGAGGGATAATTTGCTCTTTCATAAAAAATCAAGATATGAGGGCTTCTTATTGGTATGAATATGTTACTTACCACGTCCTTTTCACTGATATGGCGCAAAAGGGGAATCTTGCTATAGGTAATTCAGATCATCCCCAGGTTGAACATCCTCAATTTAATTGAAAATACATGAGAAAAAGATCAATGACGAAAAACCTTATAAAAAAACTAACCAAATTATCAACAACATGAAAAAGGAAGAAATGCTCTTAACTAAAACATACAAATATATAACAAAATCCTTTATGAACCCTAAAACTGAAAACTCATATGCTTTTGTTAATCAACAGCGAAGTAAAGAATTAAACCCCAAATGGTAATTTGAAAAACTATTGAATTTCTAAATTAGGGAAACATTTGTGGGTTTTGTTGAATATCGTAGGAGAATATAGCCAAAATAAACCCCAAAATCTAAAAATCACATAGCTGAGAAAACCGTAGCGGCTTCAATGCAAAATATCTGGAAGCAACGTCCCCCAACCGACGGGTGTGCTGATCCAATTTGATGGCGTCGTTCGGCGACGTGGCGTCCTTTAAAACGTATTCGAAATGCAGAAGGAAGAGCGTTGAACGGGATGGCAACGATAAGAAGGTTCGAATCGACGTACAGGTAACTTGCATCGTTCAAAGGATGGGTATCGTAATTCTATATAGAAAATGCATAAAACATAGAAAAATTGTATAGACATCTTTCAAATATGTTTCAAGAAATCGTAATTCTATTTAGAAAATTCAGAAATCATAGAAAAATACTACAAGAATCGATTTGAAATTCAAAGTCTACAACTGCAATCGGTTTGAAATTGAAAGTGGAAAACTGCTATTTCAAAATTTGAAATCTCTTAGATTGTTTACAGAATTATAAATGTGCAAGGTTACTTGCATAAATTAGTTTATACTTTATTAGCATATTAAAATAAGCAATAAACCAGGGGAGTTGCTTATTAAAATCAGCTTATTTAGCTTATCTCTACAACAATAAGCTGATTGTTAAGGATTTCTATCCAAACACTTAAACTTAGCTTATTGTGGTGGAAATAAGCAATAGCAATAAACATCATTTTTTCCCTATCCAAAGGGAAATGCTTATTTAAATCTGCTTATTTAGCTTTATTTGATAAAATGGGATGTGTTGTCATGTGATGATTGGATTGAAGCGTTTCTTTTCTAAGGTTAAGATTAGGTTTATCCATTTCTATGATCAAAATCACACAAAATTACTTACTAAATTGTGAAGCCTCCACTGTTTCCACTTATCTCAGTTTTAAGCCATGGTGGCTAACTTTTATATATATATATATATATATATATATATATATATATATAAAGAGAGAGAGAGAGAGGAGAGTTCAATTGAGAAAAAAAAAGGTTGAGAATGAGGGAATCATTCTCAGCCACACCTTTGTTTTGCCGCAAAACACTTAGGCGTACCGACGGAAATGAATAACGGATACACATGTGTTTTCCGACCAAACATGTTTCCTTAAACTATGTTAATCATTACCTTAATATACACAAAAACATATTTTTTTTGTTTTTTTGATTTTTAGAAATCTATTTTTATCAAAAAAAATTATTTTAAATATATCAAAATTCATAATTGTTTATTCTCTATAAATAGACATCCATATTGATATAGTTTAGGATAAAATAATTTTTTTTAGAGATTCAGCTCTCGTTATTCATAAGTGAATAAAAATCGATCAGATTTTTATTACAGTATATTCGGTATTCATTTATGAATAAAAATTATGTTTAACTTTTTTACAGTTTAAGTATCATTCATATATAAATATAACACGTAATAAAACTTTTTTTTACGTTAATATATTTTTTACATCATCTTTCATCACACGTTATATTTATATATGAATAAAATATGTATTAATGGTCGTCATATGTTATATTCATATATAAATAAAAAATTTATCAGATTTTTGTTATAGTTCATTTGTTATTCGAATATGAATAAGTAGTATGTTAATAAAAGACGACGTGTTTTAAAATTTTGAACTACTTATTCATATATGAATAACAAAATGAACTGTAACAAAATTATAATAAATATGTTTTTCATATATGAATATAACTTGTGAGGAAGATTAATACACGTTTTATTCATATGTGATTATAACATGTGACGAGAGTTGATGTAAACTGTAAAGAGTTTATATATGTTATATTTATATATGAATGATATTTAAACTCTAAAAAAAAATTAATCATACTTTTTATTCATAAGTGAATAACGAATGTATTTTAGTAAAAATCTGATTCATTTTTATTCACTTATGAAAAACAAAAACTGAAACTATAAAAAAATAAAATTTTTATTTTATCTTAAAACTATATCAATATGGATTTCTATTTATAGAGAATAAAAAATTATGAATTTTGATGTATTTAAAATCATTTTTAGATAAAAATGGCTCCTTAAAAATTAAAAAAACGAAAAAAACGATATTTTTGTATATATTAAGGTGATGATTAACATAGTTCAAGGAAACATATTTTGTTGCAAAACACATGTGTATTCCTTTCTCATTTCCACCGGTACGTTGAAGGCTTGTGCGTCACAAATAAATGATTGGCTGAGAATGATTCCCCCATTGTCAACATTTTTTATTTTCTCAATTGAAGTTACCTCTTTCTCTCTCTGTATATATATATATATATATATATATATATATATATATATATATATATATATATATATATATATATATATATATATATATATATATATATATATTGGATCGTTAAATCGAGAACATTTTTTCCGTAAGAACATTTGAGAACAAAAGTTACCTTTTAATTTAACAAGGTGGAAATTTTGTAATTAATTCAAAAACTAGATGCAAAGCAAATAAAATTTTAAAAACGCAGGGGCAATACTGTAAATGCAAAACGAAACTGAATCTTCGTCATATAACTACTCGTTCCCCCTCATTTCGTTCCCATAATGTCTCTCTCTACTTTTCTAGAAAGAAAACCCTCGCAAAACACTCGAAAAAACCCTATATCTTCGCCGATAGTCATCAAAATCGAACAACAAAAGCTTGATAAAATAAAAAATGTCGATTGATCATTTGTGATTATCTACTAACTATTGACCTAATAAAGTTGAATAATAATGGATTTTACATGTTATCTAGGGTTTTTTTATTGTTATGCTCTGTTTTTTATTAATGACTGTTTATTTTGTTTATCGACTGATTATGACGATATTTATACATGTAGAAAAACAAAAAACATATGAAAAAACATACAAAAGAAAAAAAGTTATGAAAAAAACTCGATATAGGTAATATTATGTTCTAAATCACATATGATTAACATTGTGTTGTATTAATATATTTGACGGTCTTCAATCATATATGATATTTTGATGTTTACTTTTATATATATATATATATATATATATATATATATATATATATATATATATATATATATATATATGATTTTTTGATGTTTACTAATATATGTATTAATCACATATGATTAAAATTCAATTATGATTGAATTCATATGTCATTTACACCTTTTATACTCATAATAGTTTTAATAATATATGATTAAAAAAACAAGTTTTATTCATTAATCACATGTTATTACTGTCATAAAAAAGCATATTATGGTTTAATCACATGTGATTATCATCTTACATATATATCAAAAACATATTCAATCGCATGTGATTACAATCTGTTGAGTTGAAAAACTCTTAGATCGATTAGATCTTCAACACATTAAACAATAAAATCAAACGAACACAGAAAACACAATATGGAATCAAATAATGCTGAATGATTCAAACGTACTCACGCCTCAGCAGAGCTCGACAAAGAACTTCCACTGTAGAGGCGAGCTAGGGTTTTGTAGTACAAATCAAAACAATAATTATCAAAGCGCTAATGACTAAGGCTGCATGCCTGCACCTTAAATACTAAACCCTAAACAAAAACAATCACAGTTGGACAGGCCCAACCGGAAGGCAAAACTGGGCTAAGGACCGAGCCCATGACGCAACACTTATTCAACCCAACAATCTCCCCCTTTGCATCAAATGAGGCGAGAGATTATTTCTGTTGTGTAGCCTTCACTTTCTTCACAACCTTGAACAGCCGAGGAATGATAGCAAGAAGCGTCTGCCGAAATTGAATGTACCATCGTAGCATATCAGTAAACAACTTCTTGTCGGCTGCAGAATTCTGATCACAAGGGTGAATGATCTCCAAAATATGCTCGAAGCAAGCTGTTGAGAGCAGGTGCTTATCAATGGGAGCAAAGAGACATTTTTGACTTTCACCTCTAACGAACATCACCGTGTAAAATTTTGGGTCGATTTTACCCTTGACCATTGCATTCACATTGCCAGTTCTTCCAATAGGTTTGATCGTTGGTCGCTTGTGAATGGCAGATGTGATTTCTTGATCCATCTTCGCTACTTCATGAATGTAGAAAACAAGCATTCGCTTGATGTGGTCAATTATCGGCTGATACTCCTGAGGATTTGACAACATAATATTGTTGAGGAGTATCCAGTCGTGAGGGTTAAGATTCGGTAGATAAGCCAGGGAGAAATTATGAACCGAGCTATTAGAGCCTCGGGTAACTTTAAACTTAACGTTGACAAATTTTCCTGCTGAATAAGGCTTCAGCACCTTAACCGTAGTAATCTTCTGTGAGTTCCAGGTCAAGTACTGAGGCTGAGCGAACTCCAGATAAAATTCCAACAGATCCCGATCTACCTTTGGGTCCGGAGAGGGAATAACAGTAGTTGAGTTGAAGCAATGAAAGATAAATTCCTTTCGAGTGATTGGCATATCGAATTGAGCGTCCTTCGAGTTCACAAGACCGAACGACATGATAGGTTCAAGCCAATGAGTACTCGGTTCATCTATAGCTTCTCTTTGGAGCGATTCAATTGTCCATTCTGGAAATATGGACTTCTTTTTCTCCAAGAGCTCCTTTTCTTTTTGCTTCTTCTCGAACTCAACCGTTTCCTTCTCAATCTTTTTCTCAAGCTCCTTATCAGTAGGCTTAGTTTTCTGAAAAGGCTTAAAGGGATTTTCACCCAATATATCTTCAAAATCATCATCATCATCATCCACATCATCTTCTCCAATCTTCTTCTTCTTCTTATCCCTTTTGCTGACCAAAGCTATATTAAACTTCGGTGCAGTTGTTGATTTGGGTTCGGGAGGAGGTTGAGTATTATCCCTGCCAGTTTGAGTAACCTTTTCCTTTTCTCCCCCTTGTCAAGCTCATCCATAATTCGATTTTCAACAGCCAGTTCGGCTTCCAGCTGAGTCAGACGCTCCTTGACATTATCATGAAGATTTTCATTGGCAGCTTCAATGGCCTGTCGAGCGACTTCAAGATTAGTCCTTTCGGTTTCAAGAGAACGCTTGAGATTATCAACCGAAGCATTCACTGTCTGAGAGTTATTTTGAGCGGCAGCTTGCAACGAATCGAGGAATAACTGAGCCTCAGAAATTAGTTTTTCGACTTTTGCGGTCGTATCTATGCATTCTTTCGTTGAGGCCTCAACAGCAAGCGAGGCCTTCTGACATTGGGAAGTGGAGGCATCAATGGCCTTTGCTGTGGCAGAGAGAGATGCATCATGCTCTTTTACAACAGAAGAAAATAATGCCTTTAGAGCAGCTTCGGAGTAAGCACCAGTTAATGTGGAAGAAAGTAGTTGATCGAGTTTGTCAGTAATCGTCTTTAGATGGCGCTTAGTAACAGGAGCATCGTCATCGTCATCACTTTGAACACGGTAGGGACTGAAGTAAGTGGAATCAAACTCCAAGTCCTCTCCTCCAAGAACAGTGTTGGTTTCGGTAGATGGGGTAGGTGATGGTGGTTCGGTAGTTACTGGAGGTTCGGTAGTGACAGGGGTTCGGTAGTGACCAGGGGTTCGGGTGCTAAGAACGAGCCCCCGTATCAGATACGTTGGTTTGAACTCCAATAGTGGTGGTAGTAGTAGACTCAGTGAAGATGGGTGCAGGAATGGGAATAGTAGAGGATGGTTGAGATGAAATGATAGGAAAAATCGGAGGGATGGAGACATGAAGAGAAACAGGTGGAGGCGAAGGTGCTTTGTAACGAACAGGTTCTTTGGGTGTAGGCGAGCGAGGTGGTGTATCACCACGAACCGAACCTGCATCCTCTGAGCTTTCGCTGTCAGATTCACTGGGAGGAATTGGTGGTTGATTAGGAGGTACGTACTCTGAATCAGAATCACTTGAGGATTGGAGAATTAGCCGGCGGGCAGGTTTCTTGCCTTTCTTCGCCTTAGGCTGTGCCGGCGCTGCTTTCTCCGACTTTCGCTTCCTAGGGGTTTGAACTTTTGAGACTTGGCCCCCCTTATCTCCCTTTTTGACTTCTGGCTTTTTGCCTCTTTTGGCAGGTTTGTCTGCGTCTTCTATTGATTTCACCATGTCAGTAGTGAGTTCCCTTGGACCAGAGGAGGGAAGCTTCTAGTATTCCTGAATAATCTTGCTTGAAGGAGGCACAAAAGCGAACATCGACTCAGGAATGGACCCAAAAAAAACAAATTTTGAAGGATGAGTAACGATGATGTTGGTAGTATGAAACGTAGCAATGGAAGAAAGCATCGAGTCCGTCATGATAGGAACATTGAAACGATCCATTGCCCACTGAGTAACAATGGTCCAGAAGCGAGCACAAGAGATTTCAGTGTGGCGAGATGAAGATGATAAAATCTGAATGAGTTGAAGCCATAAAACCATTCCATAATCCAGATTAAGACCGTGGTACACACCGTAAAGCAAAGTCATGAATGACTTGCTTTCACCATCAGAGCCGGCACTCCGTTCAGAAAGCCCTTTGAACAGTAGAGTGAAGAGGCCATTCCATTGAGGAGGAAGGCAAGACTTTTTGAACTTAGTGACAGTGGTTAGGGTTTCAGTATACCCCATTTTTTAGAACATAGAGAAGAGCTGACCTGTGGCAACAGAGTCGGGATTAACCATGGAATCTCCATACGCAAGCCCTAGAAGAGAACATAAACGATTCCTGGAGATTGAGGCCTTCTGATTAAGAATATCGAAGAAGATTTTGTGTGATCCCTTGTCATACATTGAAGAGGAGTAGATTTGTGAGAGACAATACATCGGCACGACTTCGACGGTGGTAAGGGCTTTAACGAGTGGGGAATATTTCAGGCATTCCACCACTTGATACATGTAGGTATCGTAAAGAAAAGGGGAGAGATCAATCAGCAAGTTCTGATTGGGCTTGATGGCAAGAAGAATGGAGCGTGCAGTTGTTTCTTGAACTGAGGATGACTCTGCCATTGAGGAAGCTTGTCAAGGAAGAAGATGAACAGTAAGAAATTGATCGCCTTCCTTTGCTCTAGAAGATTGAAGTGTGGTAAGGAACAGTCACACTGAAATCAACCCTTATATACGATCTTGGAGAGAGAAAAATTAGAAGTTATTATTGCTTGAATCTTGGAAACGACTCCTGAAAAGGCGTGATTTGACAGCTTGCAACCCTGATAAAGTAGTGATGACGCAGGATGATGACCGATTCAAATTCTGGCGCCTTCCAACCTTATCCATAAATCAAATCAGATGTTTAAACTTCCTGCTGAGTCAGCGGGTGAATCTCCACTAAAATTTCAAGTACCATAAAACTTCAAAGACGTTACACCAAACCATCACTTTTAATTTCGAAACCGTTGGCATTAACTTGTTAAGAACTGAACAAGACCTCTTTGAGAATATAGAATGTGTGTGCATAAGGGTGTAAATGAGAAAGAAATAAAGCAGAGTCTTTGTGGGAAGTTGTGATGTCTATTAAGACATAAAGCAGTGGATCCCGGGCACGAATCTCTTCCTTTAAAGTCAAGAGAGACTTCAAAGTGCTTGTTTGGATTCCCGTTGAATTACGATCAAGTACTTTTTAAGAAGCATTGAAAGGCATCTTTTTAATTAAGGCTTTTAAGGGTGGCTTTCGCTTCAATTATTGATTTCGATACTTGATGTAAGACCGAAACAGAACGAAGTACTTGTGAGACCAATGTGGCCTGTTAAACAAGTAGGTAGGAAACATATTCAGTGACTTGGTGATAAATGAGAACATGAAATCTCAAAAAAATAAAAACTGGATCCGTTTGGGAAGAAAAAGTCTTGGTGAAAAACAATTTCATAAGGATCGCGCAAAAAGAAAATTGAGATTTCATAAGGTGACATGTAATAGCTAGAAAGTTGAAGTGTTCACCGTTAATTCATTATGGGAGTTGGATTTTGGGTTTCACTTAATTTGTGGTGGACGAAAGTAAGATCATCAACACAGATATTATGTAACCATAAACCTGAGTGGTTATTGCTGAGAGCCTCAAGGGTTACCAGATATGAAACGAACCGTGATGGAGAAAAATAAGATGGTTAAAAGAACCGAAAGTGCCTCTGCCATAAAGGATTGACAAAGCAGAAAAACTCTTAACTCAATGTGAGAAGAGTAAGGCAGCTCATGATTAGAGTAAATTTGACAGCCTGATTGGGGAGGAAAGATTTGTATATATCAAGTCATTAAGGCTTTACTCGAAATCGATCGAGGCTTTGGTCAACATACAACAACATGCTTCTAGGGACACTTAGCTACTACATAGAGTAAGATTGATACCTGCCCCAGCTCCATCACTGAGAGAAAGTAGTGTACAGAAAGTAAATAGAGCAAATTTTTGAAGTGATAAAAAAAATATTTTTGTATTTTAGTAAATTTTCTGAAAAAGAATAAAAAAACAGAAATAAAAATATTTTTGGATTTTATGAGATTTTCTGAAAAAGAATTAAAAACAGAAATAAAAATATTTTTGGATTTTAGAAGAATATAAAAGAAATACGTAAAGAAATATGTGAAGAAAGTTCTAAGAAAATAGTATACATACTATACAACCGAAACCATACGACAGAAATTAGAGGCGAAGCGAGACCGGTGAAACCAAACCCGAAATGGACCGAGCGTTCCGTGCATTTCGGTTCCAGAAGAACTGAACCTAAAATGGACCGAGCGTTCGCTCTATTTCGCTTCTAACTTTTATTGAAACACAGGAGATTTCGGTACGGATTCAGCTTCCATCATTCCTAGGCCATGCAATATTTTATTAAAGCTTGCTTCAGGAAAGGCCTTAGTGAAGATGTCTGCTAGTTGATCAGTGGTTCTTACAAAATGCATTTCAACATTACCGTCTTCCACATGATCTTTGATAAAATGATACCTCAGTGCTATGTGTTTCGTCTTTGAGTGTTGCACTGGGTTGTGACAAATCCTAATTGTACTTTTGGAATCGCAATATAATGGGATTTTCTTCATATTCAGGCCAAAGTTACGAAGTTGACTTTGTATCCAGATGACCTGAGATGTTCATGATGCTGCGGTAATGTATTCTGGTTCGGCAGTGGAGAGAGAAACACATGTTTGTTTCTTAGATTGCCAGCTTACGAGTTTGCCGTCCAAAAATTGACATCCTCCAATGGTACTTTTCCGGTCTAGACCACATCCCCCAAGATCAGCATCTGAGAATGCTTGGACAAAGAATCCTGAGTTGGCCGGGTACCATAACCCAAGAGAAGTAGTTCGTTTTAGATACCGAAATATGTTCTTTACTTCCAACAGATGTGGTTCACAAGGATTTGCTTGAAACCTGGCACAATAACAAACAGAGAACATTATATCTGTCCGACTAGCAGTGAGATACATTAGAGATCCTATCATCTGACGATAAAGAGTCACGTCAATAGCCGATTTGTCCAGAGAAGGTGTTAGCTTCGTTCCAAACGCCATAGGAACCTTCACTTTTGAATCTCCCAACATTCCAAACTTGGCAAGCAATGTCTTCGTGTAGGCCTCTTGATTAATGAAAATGCCTTCGGGTCCCTGTCTTATATTTAGACCAAGGAAAAAGTTAATAGGACCCATTGAGCTCATTTCAAATTTAGTTTCCATCAGCTTCCTAAACTCAGCAGTTAAGCTAGGATTTGTGGAGCCGAAAATGATGTCATCAACGTAAATTTGAACAATCATAAGGTGGTTACCCTCTTTCTTGCGAAAGAAGGTTGGGTCAACCAAACCTTGTTTAAATTTAGACATTTTCAAAAATCTGGTAAGAGTTTCATACCAGGCCCGTGGAGCTTGTTTGAGACCATAGACAGCCTTGTCCAAGATGTAGCAGTGATCTGGATATTTTTCGTTCACAAAGCCTGGTGGTTGTTCTACATACACAGTTTCTTCTAGTTCACCATTTAAGAAGGCACACTTTAAGTCCATTTGGAAGACTTCAAAGTTTTTGTGTGCAGCGTAGGCAAGAAAAATGCGAACCGATTCTAACCGTGCTACTGGAGCGAAGGTCTCTTCATAGTCTATGCCCTCTTCTTGACAGTATCCTTTCACGACCAACCTCGCCTTGTTGCGTATCACATTCCCTTCCTTATCCATTTTATTCTTGAATACCCATTTTAAACCAACCACAGATGCATCCCTTGGTGTTGGAATCAGTATCCACACTTTATTTCGTTCGAATTCATGTAGTTCGTCCTACATTGCCTGTACCCAATCAGAATGATCAAGTGCAGTCTTGACTGTCTTCGGTTCGACTTTTGAGACAAAAGAGTTAAACATACAAAATTCTACTTTTGAGAAAAGTTCTGTTCGTTTCTCTTTTAGCTGAGATCGTGTGAGAACTTTTTCCGTGGAATCACCAATAACTTGCAATTGGGGATGATCTTTTGTCCATTTAATGAGCGGAGGATAATTTGGATCGAATGAAGGATCCAGTTCAGAGTTTACTTCTTCTTCTAACTCCGACTGAGTATCATCATCGTTTATGTTCGCGTTCTTCCCCTCGAGCAATGATACTTCCTCTTTTGCAGGATTAGAATCTTTCACTTCGAACGATGATACTTCCTCAGTTTCAGGATTAGAATCTTTCACTTCGAACGATGATACTTCCTCAGTTGCAGGATTAGAATCTTTCACTTCGAACGATGATTCTTCCTCAGTTTCAGGCTCAGAATTTTCCCCTTGAAGTTGGCTGTCGGTTGCAGAGCACTCCCCCTGGAATGTTGGATCTTGGTTGGGAAGATCAGATGAACCCTCCCCCCTGAGCTTGAGAGCAATCTTTTTGAGGTTCACCTGTGTCCGGCTTGTTGGATTTCACAGACTGTTCTTCTTCCATATTCGCTGCAGCTTCATCGATTATTTTCTTCAAGTTGTCTACCTTGTTGTCTGCAGCTTTGGATTCAGAGAGAATGGCCTTTTCGGGCTCATCAAACAGCAGCATGTATTGTTCAAAAAGGTTCGAAATAGGTATTGTAACTTGACCAGAACTTGGAAATATATCCCCCACAGAACCTTCGGTGCTTTTGAGTCTCCTGACGTAGTTGTCGTCGAAGGTAACATCATAGGTCTCCTCGATTTTCGTTGAATGTTTGTTGAGAACCCTATATGCTTTTGAGGTTAAGGAATAACCCAGAAAGATTCCTTCATCTACTTTCACATCAAATTTATTTCGGTGCTCCTTTGAATTAAAGATGAAGCATCTTGAACCGAACACATGGAAAAACTTGACATTTGGCTTTCGGTTGTTTAAGATCTCATATGGAGTGATTGAAAAGCGTTTGTTGAGATAGGATCTGTTCTGCGTAAATCATGCAGCAGCAATGGCATCAGCCCAGAAATACAGAGGTAATGAAGGGAAGCTCAACATAGTTCGGGCTGCTTCACACAGAGATCGGTTTCGCCTTTCGACAATACCATTCTGTTGTGGAGTATACGGAGCCGAGAAGTTGTGAGTGGTTCCTTTCTCTGCAAGAAACTCTTCAAATTCTTTATTCTTAAACTCCAATCCGTTGTCACTTCTTATGTTACGAACGACCTTTCTTAGCTGGACTTTAATTTGCTTGATAAAGAGTTTAAGTTGAGAAGTGACCTCCGATTTCCGCTTCAAAAAGAATACCCAGGTAAATCGAGAGAAGTCATCCACTACAACAAGTATATACTTGTTGCCACCAACAATTTCGATTGATGAAGGACCACATAGATCAACATGAAGTAATTCAAGTCGTTCGATAATTTTTGTGTTGATGCGAGAAGGATGACTTTGTCGACTTTGCTTTCCCATTTCACATGCAGCACACAGGTGTTCTTTATCGAATTTCAGAATAGGAAGACCTCGAACGTGATCTCCAAGTACCAGTTTGTTGATGTCTTTAAAATTCAGATGGGAAAGTCTTCAGTGCCATAGCCAGCTTTCGTTTGAATGATCCTTTGACAGCAAGCAGATTGTCGGTTTTCCCCGTATGGGATTGAGATTAAGAGGGTACATCTCTCCTTTTCGCTTTGATTTGAGCAGAATATTGTTTGACTTCTTTTCAATAATCTCTGATCCCTTGTCGTCGAATGACACCTATAGCCCAGTACCAACTACCAGTTGAGAAACACTGAGAAGGTTGTGTTGCAAACCCTCAACATACACCACTTTTCTTATCAAGAACTCGCCATTGGTAATCATACCATAACCTTTGATCGTGCCATAAGAGTTGTTACCATACTTGACACTTCCACCATTTGTAAGGGACCGAAACTCCCTCAGTTCTTCCCTTCTTCCTGTCATGTGACGCGAGCAGCCACTGTCTATGTACCATTCATCGTCAAACTGCTCGTCACGTATAACCTGCAAAATTTAAGCAGATTTAGGAACCCAAAGTTTCTTGGGTCCTCGTGAGACTTTTACAGAGTAGGGAATTGTAAGCGAAACATCAACTAAAAAGGTTCTTTTTGTTAACGTTGTCTCATCTTTTCATTTTAAGGTGAAAACTTTGATTTTATCTGATTTAAGCACTTTAGGTGGTGTTGCCAAATATGTGTATTTTACGTTAGCGTACTTTCGATCAACATCAGGCTTGATTGATGAATTCTTTGCATTTTCTAAACAAAGTTTTTCTTTTCCCTTTTGATCATTCTGTGAGTGATGGTTAGAACTAGGGAAATGAGATTTGGAAACGGAGTTAGCTTTTCGGATGTAGCTCTTTTGTGGATGAGAGCCATAATTACTTTCCCTTTGGTTCTTCTCGCTGATTAGTCTAGAACCGAAACCACTCTTTTGGTTTTTCTCCTCTCGAGAACCGAAACCTTGAGTTTGGTAGATATTCTTTGATGGACCGAAACTCTTCTTTCGGTTAGATTGATTTTGAGAACCGAAACTCTGTCTTCGGTTGTTTGCTCCATGCTGAGTGTGAATGCTGGAGTTTTCTTTTCCTTCCACCTTTTGCTTAGAAGGTTTTTCATAGCGAACGTAGTTGGGATTTTGAGATCGCCAGAACTGCTTCCTTTCAGTGAGGTTTTTCTTGTACCTCACATTCCTTTGATGCTTTCGTTCTTTCACCTGTTTAGGATTTCTGTGGATGTTGGCCTTTTTCTCAGATTGTAGAACATAGGCTTCGCTCTTGAGTGAGGAGGTTTCGCTTGACACTACGACTTATTCATCTGAAGGCGTTTTGGTACCACTTGTGCTCGGCTCATCAAAACGAGAAGGATCATTAAGTGGTTCTACCACATACCTTCCTTTTACTCTCCACGATGTTTTCTGTGACAGACCTACTGTTTCATCGGCATTATCAATAGGTGCTGACCAGAAATACTCATCACATCCTTCAGCATTATCTTCTGCTACTATTGTCGTTAGTTCGGCTGTTTGTTGCTGAGTAACTCCATTAATTTTGTACACCTGATTTGGAGTCGTTTGGACCTTTTGATACACTACGGCCTTTTCTTTAAGGACTTTGGTCTTGTCTTTGGACAAACGAGCGAACTGAACCGAATTTTCAGAAATAAGATTTTTGTTAGTTTCGTGTTCGCTTTTGACAAATTCTGAACAATCAACCTCATCTTCCACAGAAATGACGCTCATATCATCATCCTCATCGAATTCAAAAGTATTTTCAACATCAATCTTATTTTCTGAACTCAACTTAGCATTGAACGAGACAAATTTCTGTACAGTTTCGGTTTGGATTTTCAATTTGTCATTTTCATCCAACAAATTTTTGAGCATGTCCTTATGGTCTTTGGACTTTATGAAGGACTCTATTTTGTCAAGACCAATTCTGTAAGCAGGAGAAATATCCTCAGAAGAAACAACATTTTCACAATCATATGCATCGCCATCGATTTCATCCTCCTTTAACTCAAGGAAGGGTAAAATCATACGATGTATCTTCCTCCCTATTTCACAATCGAGATGTAATTGAGTAATATTGGTATATAAACGCTTAGCAATTAAGCAAAAAACATTTCGTTGTTTTAAAAGCTTCAAATTATCTCTTTGCAAATAAATTGTTTCCTCCCTAGATCTAATCAACTCCTTCTCCTTCTGCTCAATCCATATTCGCCTCTCCTCACTCTTCGATGACACCCTGCTGATTTGATCAGTTAGGTTAGAGGTTGTGACGCGAGTTTGAGTTAAACTTCCACTTAGACTAGAAAAATTGGATTTTAATCCATTGAGTTCCTTTTCATAGTTGGTGATAGGGATTTTTAGAGAGATAAGAATAGAATGTACCTTCTGGATCAACTCGTCGCATTCGTTGATCTGCTGACTGACAGGTTTCGCTGTAAAACAGCGGTATTCTCTCTCCTTATCTTCATCATGTCCCCCTTCAGTGGTATAGCCTTGCATGTGTGACATTCCAGAAGTCACCATCAAACACCTTCCTGCAGTATTCTCTTCCTTCACCAACAGAGCCCTGCCATGAGTCGGCTTCCTCACTTCTTCGTCCTCTGAATCAGTCGACCAAACTTCAACACTTCCAAATTCATCATCAACAACATTTCCCTGCACAATGAGAGCATTCATAGTGTTGTTAGATCTTGCTTTCTTCTTCCTGATTTCCTCCAAATGCCTTGTGAGGTTCGCTTCCTCGTCCTCATCCTCGTTCTTCTCAGTCATCTTTCTCAGCATGCAATCTTTAGCGAAGTGATTTTTACCTCCACAGTAGTAACAGGTGAAGCCAGAGTCACCTCCACGTTTCGCTTCCTTCTTTGGTTCTTCCGTCTGAGAAACACTTTTCGGTTCCTCCTTTGCTTTCTCCGCGTTGTAACTGCCTTGCCAGTTTCGGTTCTTGTTTGTTGAGAACCTTCTCTTGATGAATTTCTTGGGATTTGACACCATCAGAGCATAGTCTTCGCTTGTTAGATCATATTCCGATAGATCTAAATCTTCTTCTTCCTCATCAGTGTTCTTACCTTTTGAGATTAGAGCTAATGATCCCATGCTAGAAACCACATTCGTTTCTTTAGTCAAGGTATTCTCATGCGACTTCAGTATCCCCACCAGTTTTGCAAGAGAATAACTTTTGAACTGTTCATGAGCCTTTACCTTTGACACTACAGCCATCCATTCCGATCTAAGACCATCCATGAATGTTACCTTTTGTTTAATGACCTTCCTTTCAATCCCATGCTTGATCATCTTACTTAAGAGATGATTTAAGCGATCGAAGGTTTGAACAAGCTTCTCTTCAGGGTTCTGCTTGAAATCACCAAATTCTGAGAGCAACAGTGTTTGGATTGAATGCTCAAGATCTTCATCTGTAGAGTATAATTCCTTCAACCTGACCCATATTTCCTTTGCTGTCGTGCAAGAGCTTACCAACCGAAACGTGTCTGACTGTAATGCAAACCTTATCATCCTTAAAGCTTTGATATTGCATTGAAACATTTCCTTCTCATCTTGAGGTATATCTTTCACGTCACTTATGAGTTGATTATATTCCTTTTGAGTTTTGACAACTCTTGAGGTACTTGCATGAACAAATGGACCGACTGTGATCGCCTCCCAGATCAAGTATCCATTATCTTCTGAGCCAATCACGTAATCTTCAAAGTGATGCGCCCAGACCTCATAATCTTGAGTGTATAAAATCGGAATCCTTGTCGTCGATCCTATGCTGTTTGAGATGTTGATTGGGTTTGACTGAGAATCGTCCATGGATGTGTCGATGTTTGTTTAAATACCTGCTTAAGATCAGACTTGTAAATAATGTTAGGGTAAGATCGAATATTTAAAGAACCACGTCAATAGCGGATGACGGCTCTAGTAATATCAATCTAAGCGGAAAACCCTAAGATCTTCTTCAACATAAGAGATATGTATGAATTACACAGTCTCCTGCTCTGATACCAATTGTTGAGTTGAAAAACTCTTAGATCGATTAGATCTTCAACAGATTAAACAATAAAATCAAACGAACACAGAAAACACAATATGGAATCAAATAATGCTAAATGATTCAAACGTAGTTACGCCTCAGCAGAGCTCGACAAAGAACTTCCAGTGTAGAGGCGAACTAGGGTTTTGTAGTACAAATCAAAACAATAATTATCAAAGCGCTAATGACTAAGGCTGCATGCATGCACCTTAAATACTAAACCCTAAACAAAAACAATCACAGTTGGACATGCCCAACCAGATGGCAAAACTGGGCTAAGGACCGAGCCCATGACGCAACACTTATTCAACCCAACACAATCTGTTACGAAGAATCTTACATGACAATGACCGTGTTCAATCATATATGATTTTCTGATGAATTTGAACTTCTAATGAATTTATATATATCACAAAGATTGAATCACATGTGATCACAATCTATATAAACAGTTTATTATTTATTTGTCATGACTTGAAATAATCATATATGATTTTCTTATAATACATGTATTTGTACATCTCAGAAACCAATAAAGAGACTACTACTAAAAAATTTACAAAAGCAACATCAAGAAGAACAAATCAAAATGGTAACACTTAAATCATAAAATAACTACTTGTGTATAATCAAATATGATTTTCTAATTATATCTGTATATTTTTCAGAACACAACAAGGAAAAGCCTACAAAGAAACAACCTACTGAAACAAAAACAACAAGAAAATCACCAAGAAAGAAAGTTGAAAAAGGTATATTTAATCACATGTGATTAAATTTGACTTTGTCATTTTCTGAATATATATATATATATATATATATATATATATATATATATATATATATATATTTATATCTCAGAAAATCCAAAACAAAAGGACAAAAAGGTAAAAAAAAAGGAGAGTGTAACAGAAGAAATACAGAGAATAACAAAAGAAAAGAATCAGAAAGGTATTATTCAATCACATATGATTATACTCATAAACATAACACACTATGTTTTTAATCAAATGTGATTACCTACTTTTATATGCAATAAACATATCCAATCACATGTGATTACCATCAATCAATAACACTTTAAGCTTTATTATAATACCATTGTTTTATCGGTTATGATTTATATCTATATTTATATGTTTCAATAAAAACTAAAAGAAAATAAAAAAGAGTGAGTGAAGAAGACAAAATAGAAAAGAGGTCCAAAAAAAACATGACAAAGGTATAATAAAATTGTTTTATCGATTGTGATTTATATCTATATTTATACTTATTTATTCTTGATTTGTTTACACATATGATTTTGATTACAGCTGTCATACTAACCTAGTCAAGGAAGAGAAAAGTAATAGCTTCAAAAACAAAAGATCAACTAGTTGATGAAAATGAAGAAGATTCGGATTCTGATACAAAAGAGATAAAGAAGAAAGAAGAAGATATTAAAACAACATTTTGATACAATAAGAAATAGGTATAACTTTGTGATTAACAACTTTATACAAAAAATAAATTTATTAAATCATATATGACTTAATAATAACTTTATTAAATCACATGTGATTAATATATTTTATATACGAAAAAATTAATCACATATGATTATATAAATATGATAATTTATAAAATCATATATGATTAAAAATCAAAATCTTCTGATTCTTAAATAATTTTATTAATCATATATGATTCAAAAATTAATAACCATGTGATTAATATCTTTTATATACGAAAAAATCAATCACATGTGATTATACAAAAATCTATTAAATCATATATGATTCAAAAACCAATCACTTGTGATTATTCAAAACATATTTCATGTCTTTTCAGTTAACACACATGTGATTAAATTATCAAACATGTATAATAACTTCATTAATTCTTATTATAACATATGAATTAAATTCATTAATTGATATATTTGATGATAGGTGTACACATGGAGCTTTGCTTTCGGTTATACAAGGCTTCAGTGAAGTACAAAAAGATTGTGTGAGACATATGGGTTTTGGGGGGATATTAAAGATGAAGATGACAGAGGTGCCAGTGGCATTAAGCTGCTTTGTTCTTAAGAATTTTAACTCAGAGACGAAGAAGATAGTTCTTCAAAGAGGAGTGATTGATGTCACCAAAGAATCGGTGAAAGAAATTCTTGGATTTCCTTTGAGAAGAAAACAGTTTTCAAAACTTCCATTCAGAACAAAAGAAGATAAATATTATGAAGAATAGACAAACCAATTTAAAGACAAGAAGGTGATTCGACTTCAACATATAAAGATGAAGATTGTTTTGACCAATAAGGCAGATATGAATTTCAGGATGAATTTCATAGCTTTGTCGATCAACTCGTTGATAGAATCAAGCTCTTCAAGAAAAGCAAACACCAACCCATTGAACTACATAACAAGCAAGACGAAAATAAGCAACATCGACTGGTGTTCTTATCTGATAGACTGTTTGGTTACAAACAAACAGTCTTTCGACCCATCCAATCCAACAAGCAATTTTAATGGACAATGTGCTTATTTGGTGGTACGTTTAATATCTTTTATTCTATTTAAATATCTTTAAAATCACATATGATTTCTATTTATTTATAACATTTGTTCTAACATGAGTATCTATAATCACATGTGATTTAAATGTCAGATTCTTAAATCACATATGATTGTAAAATTATATATGATTAATAGAATTTGTTACAAATTTATAATGTATAACTATAATCACATATGATTTAAAAGTATAGTTTTAAATAAGTTTAAACCTGAATAAATATAATCACATGTGATTTTAAAAGCAATCTCGTTAAATCACATATAATTGTAAAATCATATGTTATTATTAATGTTTGTTACAAATATTAAAACCTGTATAACTATAAACACATGTGATTTAAAAGTATATTTTTTAAATAACACATGATATATAACAAATTATTAAATCACATGTGATATATATATATATATATATATATATATATATATATATATATATATATATATATATATATATATATATATATATATATATTACAGTTGCTTTATCTAGACAAAATCAAATCTGATGTAGTTACGGTTGAAAGAACACATCCAGTGATCTTCCACTAGACTTTAGAGAAGATAAAGATGAGAGAAACTTTTGAAAAGGATGATGTTAGCGATTTTGGAACAGGGGATTTTAACGATGAGTTTGTTGAGGAAGAATTAAATGAGGAGGTAAATTTAATTGTAACAATTATATATAAACTTATCATTATTTACTAATACATTAAATGTTTAATTATATATATTAATATATATTTTAATTCATTTATCATGTAGGCTTATGAGTAAATGGTTATCATTAAGTATAGGAAGTTAGATATGCTCATTGAAGATGCAATAAATAAATTCCCAGAAAATATAACCTTGAATCATTTGAAAATTAGTTTTGATGTAATTTTTGAAGATAAGAATGAAGATAATCAAGAAAAAATAGAAATGATGATGTTCAAGATGACAATAGTGATGATGATGAAGATGAAAATGGAGATGGTAATGATGAAGATATGAAAAAGAATGTAGGAGGGGAAAATATTGAAGGAGGTAAGTGTATTAAAAAATCTCTATAAAATCTCATGTGATTAAATACATATTTTAAGTTATATGCAGGTATGGGAGAAGAAAATGAGAATGTTAAAGGAGGAGAGGAACAACAAGGAAAAAATAAAGATGAAGGAGGTGAAGATATTGAAGGTGCAGGTAAGTAATATTTTACTAAATCATATATGATTGTTAAAAATAACTTTTTACAATCACATGTGATTAACTACAAATTTTTATTATATGCAGGTGGTGAAGAAGATGAATCTGATAATAATGATCAAGGTTTGGATGACATGAATTTACATGATGAAGATGTTGAAAAATGATAGAGATGTTGATAATGAAGAAGAACAAAATGATAATGAAGAAGAACAAAATGTTGAAGGAGGAGGTATACAGCAATATAGATTATTATAATCAATTGTGATTACATATATTATAATCACATAAGATTATAAAGGTATGTTATCATATGTAATTATAACGTATGTAGTCACATGTGATTACATTCACAAATTATTAGTAATTTTTTTTAATTGTATTCAGGTGTGGAAGGAAGAATATAGAAGGAAAGAATGCTAAGAAAGGAGAAGGAAGAACCACAAAGAGTTGGAGAACGTAAATATGAGTATATATTTGTAAAATAGATATGACTATAAAATTATATTTTGTTAATCACATATGATTATATATTCAAAATAACAATATAATATATTTGTACATATATAATAATCGCATATGATTACAATTGTTGTAACATATATGATTATTATCACAAATGTTGTTGTCATTGTCATAATAATCACACGTCATTATATTCACATAACAATATAATATCTTTGTACAATATTTTTTTTATCACATATGATTACATATATAATAATTAGATTTAATTACTTAATGTATAATCACATACGCTATAATCATATGTGATTACATACATTGTAATCATATGTGATTACATATGTTACAATCACATTTGACTATAATATTAATAATGTTTTTTTAATTATATTCAGGTGTGAAGGGTAAGTATCTAGAATGAATGAATGCTGAGAAAGGAAAATGAATTACTGGTGAAGAACAAAACAATGTTAGAGAAGGTAAATATAAGAATATATTTCTAATTTACAAATGACTATAACATTATATGATTAAATATGTAATAATTTGTTAATCACATATGATTACATAAATGTAATAATCACATATGATTAAACATGTTATAAACACATGTTATTACATGCCTTATAATCACATGTGAGTATATTCACATATAAATATAATATCTTTCTATAATTTTTTTTAATAATATATGATTAATAACCCTTTTTAAATATATATCAGGTGTAGAGGGGAAGAATTTTGAGGGGAAGATTGGTGACAAGAAAGAATGAAAAGAGAATAACAAACACAAAATATTGAAGGAGGAGGTAAATATGAATATATATATATATATATATATATATATATATATATATATATATATTCTATTTTATATATGATTATGAAAAAATATATGTGTACAATCATATATGATAACTAAGATATTTTACTTATATGCAAAATTGATAGGAACAAATGTTGTTCAAGAAGAAGGTACCGATCATATTTATCTGATAAAAATATTGTATTGAAAGACAATTACTTTTTATGTATTAATTAATTCAAATTCTGTTGTATGTAATTTGTACATTTAAATATTTTTTTTGATGTAATTGATAATCACATATGATTAAATCATATGAAACTTTTCTTTAATTATTGTATATAAATGTTGATATGTTTTCTTATAATCACATATGATTATTGAAAAACATATCAATATTTATGATTACATGTTCAAACGACTATCCTAACTTATTAGAATTACATATCTATAAAAACTCTTCCTTCAATATTATTTATAAAATGTTGATATGTTTTAGTATAATCACAAGTGATTATTGTACCTTTATAACTAATAACATGTGATAATAATCAACAAATAGTATTTTGTTTTACTATAATCATAACTTTTAATCACATGTAATTCCAATACTTAAAAAGACAATCAATCACATATAATTAAAAGCTATAGCCATGTTATGATTTAATCATATGTTATAAAAAATGTTTATGTTTTAACCATATGTGATTATAATCAATAAAAAAACACAAAAATACATTAAATCACAACTTATAAAAAAAGTAATGATTAAATCATATGTGATAAATACTAACTTATTTCGTTTATGTGATTTTTGAAGAAGATGTGAACAAAACAATAACAAATGTTATTGAAAGTGTTTTTGGAAACACATCAGAGTTTAACAATACCCAAATGTTAAATGATGATGAAGTCAATTCTGCTTATTACAAGACCATGAAAGAATACAAAGAGAAAAAAGAAAAGAGTTTGATGCCCTCGTATGATCTCAACGCAAGCCAGTTGACACCCCCAGACATGACAGAGGTAAATCTTTTTTTGTCTATTTGTACAATATAATATCTTTATGAAGGTAATCACTTATGGTTTCATTATTTTCTTAAACATACAATCACATGTGATTAAAACGAATTATCAGTTTACTTAAACTTACAATCATATGTGATTAACAGTAATTATAATTTTTTTTTAAAATTATGATTCTAATATATTTCTAATAGTTATAATCATATATAAATTGCATAATACTGGTGAAGAAGAAAAAGATAAAGGTAAAAAAGAAGTTGTGGTGCAAGATGTGCCAGATCAAAAAAGAGAGAGCCAGCCGAAGATAAAAATTATGATTTCAAAACAACAAAATAAAGAGTCTTTGCCCGAGGTTACAGAAAAGCAAAATGTAACTCAAGAACCTCGGCAACAAAGAGAGAAGAAGCCCGCCGAAGTAAGGAGGTCTCCATATAAAAACAGAGTCATTTGCTTGAAAACAAAATTAACAACAGAAGAAGAAATGTTTGATGAATGGTTGTTCAATTTACAATGAAGTGAATAGTAAGTTATTAATATTTGATTAGCATTTACAAAAATAAACATTAATAATGACAATAACATAGATGCTAAACATTGATTAATCTCATGTGATTACAAAACAAAATACACATATGATTAAAAACTTATGTTAAATATACTTGTTCAATATTCATCAAATCACATGTGATTATACTTATGTATATAATAATATGAAATAACAAATTGTTTTTATATTTACAGTGAGTAGGTGTTATTCACAATAAACAACAGAGTGGTTTTCAGATATGTATTTGAAAGTTTGTTTCCTGAAGAATATTTATTTTCAGATGTCATAGACTCGTGGTTTGAACTACTGAACTACAACGAGAAGTACCGAGACACTAAAAATCTCCATATAGAGTATTCTTGTCTGTCCAAATGACCGTAAGTAAAACATATATGACTCTAACAGTAAATTAATATTATCTATTTAAATTCATATATGATTATACACTAAAATCACACATGATTTAACATTTAGACAAAGTATATTGAGGATGAGCCAATTCCAAAACCAAAAAAAGATGACAAAAAGAAAAAGATTGACAAATAACTAAAAGAACAAATGGAAAAGGAGGAAAAGGAAGCAAAGGAGAAAGAAAAGGAGAAAAATGAGAATAGATGCATTCTATTCAAAAAAATACTTTGTAGATTGGTTCAATGGAGATGAAGAAAAAATAAAATTGAAAGATATTGATCTGGTAAGTTATTCAAATTAAATTATTCTTTATATATATATATATATATATATATATATATATATATATATATATATATATGACAATAAATATTTAAATTCAGATATTCTTCCCTGTTTGCCGGGAAGATCACATGTTTGTCTATATTTTCAACATAAAAAATGTAAACATTGTCATCTTGGATAATAGCATATCAGATGCATCTGTTGAAGGAAAGTACATGCATGTACTTAGAAACCTGGTATGTAAAAAAATCAAATGTGATTAAATAAGAAAGTCATATATGCTTTTACAAAATATGAAAAATAAACAATGTCTTAGTCACACATAATTACATAAAATAAATCACATGTGATTACATAAAACACTCACATGTAATTATATTAAACAAAAATAAACTTTTCTAATCACATATGATTATTTTATAAAAATCAAATGTGTTTATATAAAATAGGAATAAACATTTCAAATCATATCTGATTATACATTCGAATTCAAAAATCATCAAAACATTATTTTATAGTTGTAATGACAGGTGATTATGTAAATATTAATAATATATTTTTTTGTTTAATTTTATGTGATTAACTTTATTATTTTTTTAATTTTCAGAAAAAATATTTCACAAGATATTTACAGGAAATAAAGCATCCAAGTTCACATGCGTTGGAAGACCCAAATCTGAAGGCAAATTTGTTGGATCTCACATGTAAAACAAAAAATAACAAAATAGATTGTGGAGTGTTTGTATTGAGATATATGGAAACATATATGGGTTAAACGGATGGGTCTTATAAAACTGGTTTTATGAAAGAAGGACCACAAGATGCATTTTTAGATATTATAAGAACACGGTATGCTTATATAATCATGCTTTCTAAAATTAACCTCACGAAGCATGATATCATAGAGTTAGTACATGCATACAACAAACAAGACGAACATAAAAGAAAAAATTATGCAAAATAAGCTTGTTCACAAATCCATGAAAGATTAAGGTCGATAACTTGAAGATGAATGTTGATAATTAAAGGTGTGTATGAAGAAGGGAAGATAGATGTTGAGGATTGAAGTTGGAGATGGTGAATATGAATACAAGAATGGAAAGGAAGTGGTGAATGTTACTTTGATGATATGATGTTGATACGGATAATTTGTGTGTTGCTTGATTAAGACAATGTTTAGTTTTTAAGTACATCAATGTTTGTTGTTTTATTAAGAAAATCTTTAGGTTTTTAATTAGATTAGTTTTTAATTAGATATGTGGATATGTGGAGATGGTGGATGTGAATCTTTGAAAATATATATGACATGGTTAATATGTGGGCCTTTTATTACTTTACAAAACAAATGTGTATTTTATGATATGTGGGTATAATCACATATGATTTTGAAAATCATATGTGATTAAATTCATAATAATTTATGCTAGAATTAACATATGAAACAGAATCACATATGATTTAAATCTGTTCACAATAGAAAACAAATAAAACATGATTTGGAAAATCATGTGTCATTATATTCATAATCATTTATGATAGAAATTGATGGGTTTGAGCATTCTAACACTCCTAAGTGTACATGCAACCCTAAATACCTTGGATCTATGTTTTCTCTATTATATATGCAAATATGATTATCCAAGGTATTATCCTAACTAGCATACCAAAACATTGATACTAGGATACTAAAATAGATAGAATACATACCTTGTTGTTGTTGCTTGACTCCATGAAGCTTGAGAGCCTAGTGCCCCAAGTGTGACACCTCAAATGGTTCACACAACATCATGAACTCTTGGATTAACCATGAGAAGAAGACATACATGTTCAAATCGGCTAGCCCTCAAAATATGTATCACTAGTGCCAATTTCTTGAACTAAAGGGGTTCTTATATAGTGTGGCTATTAGGCTTACACCATGTAACTCATGACTTTACCCATTCCTTATGCTCCATGGGTTTTAACCTCCATGGAGTATCCATGGATCACCACATGGGTTAAACCCAACATAAAGGAATCTTGGATCATAAGCCCACATATATAAGAATGAATGATTTACACAATCAATCCCCATATATTTAATTAGTCTCTTTTTTATCACTAAATTAAGTCCAAATTAATTCTTGATCAATACTAATTAAATAACATGATTTCATATTAATATATTAGAACTTATAATATATTAATATGTCACAAAATGTCTTTTCCTCATAAACGGTATATCCAAATGTTCCGATGCCATGCAACCCAAATGGACCATGCCGAGTCGGGTCAAGTACATACCAATTATAGTTATGGACTTAGACACTAATCCAACAGTCTCCCACTTAAATAAGTCTAAAACTATTATTGCGTATGACTTCAGGAACCAACTGGCAATCGTAGCTCTCAAAAGCCGCTGTCGAACTCTGACCTTGTAGATGAACTCTGACCTTTGTCAATGACTTGTCCATTAGATAAGGGATCATATATTCCTCCATTCTAGATATCATATGGACTGAGACATGGATTATAATCATTCTCTCTGTCCATTTGTTGTTTCCCGATTTCCGATTTATGAAAACTGACTAATTGAACAAATCAAATCAGTCCTGGCTTGGCCGAGCACTTCCATTTGTCATCATCAAATCATCGAGGGGCCCACATATATCGCTTTTATCCCGAAGGTAAAAGGAATGGATAAACTTCGACTCATATGGCTTGTTCTACTACTTGTTGAATCATACACAAAGGCACGTTTTATAACACCGAGTTACCGAATGCGTTTTCGTGCAATCAATGTACAACCAACTCATAGTAACAACTCATATCTCTAGGTTTGAAGAATATAAGATATTATCGTCTTATGATCACTCGTGATAAAATCCATGAAGTGATTCCAATGAGCGCGGGTTGAATCCAATACTCAGAACTTATGAGCACTCATGAGTGTTGTAGCCCCTTGTCCAACATCTTAGACCTCTACAAACCAACCCATGACAGTCTTGATTCATATCTACTTCCAACATATGACTGACTGTGGATAGTTTGAATAACTTAGTCAATCAGGAAGAACGACCTAGTTAGTCTGGAAGTCAAAACATGCAAAATGAAACACAATAATAATAGAATCTAATATGGTATCAAAACCTATGAACATAAATAAACCACCTTTTATTTATCACCATATGATTACAGATTATTCATTGTATACTGTTTCAGCTATCAACTTTATTCTTGAATTTAAAACAATAGTTATCCCATGCTCCAAGCATGTACACTATGTTTTCTATACACTAGTCATGCCATACACCAAGTATGCATACTATGTTTGTCTATGATCTTCACTTTGTGAATTAGATCAATTGAACATAACTCCAATGATCCTCTTTCACAGTCCCAAATCCTTACTGCAAATGCAAGAATTCCAAATTCATGCCATTTACTGAAATCTGTTAGATTCTAAACTTATATGCATTGATCCTCCTGTAATGATTATGCACAGAGTCAGAAAGACTTGACAACAACCATTACAGAGCATTCCAAGGAGATCAACTCCTTGGAAACATCCTTCTTGCATTAAGTTTCCTAATATTACACAGATTGAATAATTTCCAACTTTGAAACATTTCCATATTCCATTTTGACTATCACTTCTGAACAAGAGTTGCCTCCTTACAGATTATGTCAATATGGTCCTTCCAGAATTAACATTATACTTCCAACTGTCCTTGAGCAACCAATCTTTGGTAAACCTTAGATTGTCCTCGACAATTGCTTAATCCTTTTAGTCATATCCAGTTCTAGACCTTTTCCCTTCTTAATGCCCCAGGCATTTGGAAAATTTTAGAAAGGATAAATATAGCACATGTAATCGATCCTATATCCGAAGCATATGGGACACGAGTCATGATGTCTCACATAAAGACTAAACCAGTCTTTTGCTATAACATTTCCATTTCTATTTGCCAAGTTCTCATAATTCAGATTATGAAAAGGGATGTCGTAATCATAATCGAATTTTAGAACGCAAATAATGGACCCATATATAGAATTTCCTTATGTTGAGTCATTCCAACATGAAATTCATATATATATATATATATATATATATATATATATATATATATATATATATATATATATATATATATATATATATATATATCCTTGACTAAATACGACTTAAAACCTCAATCTAAGCTTTTAGAATTGAAATGAAGTATAATTTCCTCTCCCTTAATTATAGCAAAACAACTTTTTCAACCCCTGCAGCCTCACGAATTGAAACTTTTGTTTTCTATATTTAACATTGCTAACTTGCAATCTTTATCATAATTATCATGCTCCCACTAACATGATGATTATTAGCATAACACTCATGCTCCCACTAGCTTTGACATGTAATCAGAAATCAGCTGGACTTCTAGAAATCAATACTTTATTGACTTTCTTACCAAAGTTCAGATTTCTGATACTAGATTGCTTTGATAAAACTTTATCAATATCATACACCTTATCTTAGATAGCTCACAGGTGTGTCTAAACAATTTTAAGAACTATGAGGGATGCCGTAATCATAGTCTCGATTGTTTAGACCTTTACCACTTCTCACAAGTCCATGTTAGTGTGCTGGTTAACCACACACGCTCCACTAATGACTTTGAGAATGCAAATATCACAATTGCTATCTAGCTAAAATCTACTTAGTGAAAGTGTTTCCTCACCATCATTTTCATGAATCGGAGAGAAACCTTATGACACTTAGATTTTATGGTGTATGAGTTCCTATCCATATGAATTTTGTCAAAACCATAATCACAAGACAAGGTTACTGACAAATCCACACTTATATAGATTAAACTTGTGCAATCTTAAATTCTTGCCATTTGGCAGCTCAAGGGCCTGCCATTGCTTCCAAGTAGCTGTGCAACCAATTGAGAACTCTCAGAACACCTATGTAAAGCCAACTTGAATAGGCACAGACATGTCGACACGATAGGTTATAAACCTCAAGTCGTGTGCTAGTGAAGAACTTCAGGTTTTATTCTTGATTAGTTCTTGAGACTTTCAAGACCTTTAAGACTCCCACTGTCCTCTTGACATATAAGACTTTCTTGTCAGATATTCAAGAGATAGTGTGGATTCTAATCAAGACAAACACTTCACACAATTGGCCTTAGTTGGTCTTTGTTTTATCCAAAACATCACAACTTACCAATTTCAAATGTACAAGAGTAGAAAACTTTTACTCTTACATTTAACAAGTGTTTTAAACCTTCTTTAAGACATGTCACTGAAGTTACAATCTTAGAGTATAACTCTAAGAATTATTTTTGGAATGAAGTATAAATCATCTTCTTGATTTAACCACTTCAACAATTCATAGCTCCTCATCTTAGCTACCAGAATGCACTTAGAGGATGAATTGTGATAAGGTCTCTTAATCATTAAGATGATTATATAACATGATACTAAAGTACTCTCCCATCTTTTCAGATTTGAGAAACTTTTATCTTTCTGCCTAAGTTGATTCTTCTTATTCGCTCTGCCATACATTGAAACCTTTTCCAATGTCTCAGAATTACACTTAAGCTTGTAAGTATAACCATATTTACTGAATTTTAGTAAATAATGACGAATAGTCTTAACGATTATTTGTGGTGGGCTTGATCAGTGCACAAGAATGTGTACTCGATCCTTTACTTGACTCACACATCCATGTGAACAAGTAGTTAGTCTTAATTTTTCCAATGCTTGAAAGTTCTTATTCATCATGCTATACAACTTGCATGATTCCAAGTTTCTATCCAACTGAAACTTAGGTGATGAGAATCTTTCCTTATTTGGTAAATTTAGACACTACCACAAATGAAAGAATCAAATTCATATTTCCACTCTTGCTCTTAATGGGATCTTATAAGCAACAAAAGTTTTCACAAATGTCATTGTAAGGATATTTTAAAATAAATAAAATCAAAAAAAAAATTTCTTTTATTTTAAAACTTTGCGGAAAAGCTATCCTTACAATGCAAAAGCACATGAAAACTTTGTTGTTATTTATTCCTAAGCAATATATCATAACTCTTAAGAAGTAGCTCAAGAATCCGATCTTCAAACTATGCGATAGAAATCCATCTATGCCATCAGATTCAACATATTCTTTCTTTAAGTTTCTTCACTTTTTCTTTGATTCTTAAAACATCAACATGTGACCCAGTCACATCATGTATCAAGAATCTCAGACTAGAAACTTAGCAGAGTTAGATAGTGGACTTTACCCGAAGTAGAGTCAAACTTATTGACTTAATATCCTTAGGTAAATTTGGCAGCTTCGCAACCAATGCCCCTTTCTTTGGCAATAGACCCTTGATAATGGGACTATCTCAGACTTAGCCGTTCTCTTTACCATTTGGTCAACCGAGTTGACTATGGCCGATCCCTTTCCATTGGGAAGAGAGAGCTTTACTGGATATCCAATGTCATCATTGTCAATGTCCATAAAGTTTTAGGAAGTTGATCTTAGCAAATAGATAAGATCATTAAGGGTCTTGTCATAGTCTGTTTCATAGGAGTCCCAAAGGAACTCACTATGTGACTTAGAAAATAGTTGAGTCACCAACTTTCTCAAGACTTTGACACCCAACTCTCCCGGCTTGTCAATATCTGACTACATCTCCAAGATGTGATCACATATAGACCTTTGCTTGAGTGACCTTAAACTTTTCAGGAACTTGTGGGTTAGGGAGAGTAATTAGAGGAGGTGAAAGAAGTATGATTTCCATGGGACATCATCTTCATTTTTAGAAAAACTTGTTTCAAGAGATTTGGGAAGATCATCTTTTGGGAGATATTCAATATAGTTGATTTAAAGTCCTTAATATAACACCCAATATGAAATATTAAGGCTAGGACCCAACACAATACTTTTATAACTTGGAAGAGGGATGCCGTAATCCAAGCTATAAAATATTTGAAGGTAGGTGAATGACGATTCACCAATTTCCACCAAGATAAACGAAATGTATTATTATGTTTTAATTGGTTTTGAAATTCCTAGATTCTTTTCAGATTCATTGAACTGTTCAATGGCATGTTTCAATCTCGAGTGTGCCCTTCAGGTTTTGTGACTGGGATGCCGAGGATCACAAAACAAGGTGTGAATAACCATGCAAATATACTTGGTACCCTTAAGTGTTTACCCCTCAATCGATGTGCCGGTTAACCACACACGCTCCATCGATACTATGATAAACATTAAGTTACCCTTTGCCTACCTTGTTAAATCAAGCTAGTGTGCCGGTAAACCACACGCGCTCCACTAACCGACTTAAGCAAAGTGCAAAGTGTAATTTCATGGGTTAGCACCTTATTCACATTTTCGTAAGTAACTAAGATTGGGAATTTATAAGTGTTTAGTTACTTATTATTTATCATTAATACTTTTAATGAAGGGAGAAATATAGTCCTTGTCCTACCCGTTCGGCTAACGACCCTCCATTAATCAAGGAAGCGGTGTGTGAGAGTGGACACCCATTAAACTGCCATTTTATAGGCAGTAACCTTATACCCCCTTTATAGACCGGCTTCGTGAATGAGGCCTACTAACGGTAAGACTGACTTTACTCTTATACATATATATAAATATTATTAACTTATAATATTATAAAGTATAAGGGTTGAATTTTAAATTTTAAAATTCTAAGGGCTAACTTGGAATTAAAGTATTCATAAGAGAAAACTTTTCAAATTCCAAAACTTGAGGGCAAGAATTGAAACTATTCAAAACTAATTAATTCCATAACTTATGTGTTTAAAGTAGTTTTAATTAAAAAACTCTTCAAGTTCCATAACTTGAGGACAAGTTATGGAAGACTTTAAACTAATAAAAGAATGTAACTTTTCTTTATTTTGTAATTTATGGAATTAATTAAGGTTACATATTTTATTACTTAATGAAGTGACTCTTGAACCTCCATAACTTGAGGACAAGACTCTTCATTTTTGTAACCATTACCAACTTTTATGAGTTTTATGAAACTTAAATGTGACTTTTCATATAACTTGAGGACAAGTTACAAAAACACATTTTAGAATCAACTCTTAGATTAAATAGATTGAAAAGACATAATCAATTAACTTTTCTATTAATCTAAGCAACTCATAAGAACAAGATAATTGAATCAAACTTTTTCATGTAATTAGCCTAATCACTAAACTAATACAAAACATGAATCTATTGACAATTATCTTTGAAATTGGATTAGTATTAACATTACCACATCAAAAACAGGATTATAGGTTCAAAAACAGCTTATGGTAATGTTCCTAGTCTATTTCTAGCCAAAAAACTCGAAGATATGCTGTCAGGGGCTCCTACTCGTCGAGTGTATCAACCTACTCGTCGAGTAGGATGATTTTCTTCATGGAATCGGCGAGTTCATCAGTGGACTCGGCGAGTCCAGTGCCCAGAATGCCCGAAATTCGACTTTTTCAGCATTTTTCAGCAATTTGCATCAAGTATAATTGAAAACAAGCCTAGGCTCTGATACCACTGATGGGTTTTGAGCATTCTAACACTCCTAAGTGTACATGCAACCCTAAATACCTTGGATCTATGTTTTCTCTATTATACATACAAATATGATTATCCAAGGTATTATCCTAACTAGCATACCAAAACATTGATACTAGGATACTAAAATAGATAGAATACATACCTTGTTGTTGTTGCTTGACTCCATGAAGCTTGAGAGCCTAGTGCCCCAAGTGTGACACCTCAAATGGTTCACACAACATCATGAACTCTTGGAATAACCATGAGAAGAAGACATACATGTTCAAATCGGCTAGCCCTCAAAATATGTATCACTAGTGCCAATTTCTTGAACTAAAAGGGTTCTTATATAGTGTGGCTATTAGGCTTACACCATGTAACTCATGACTTTACCCATTCCTTATGCTCCATGGGTTTTAACCTCCATGGAGTATCCATGGATCACCACATGGGTTAAACCCAACATAAAGGAATCTTGGATCATAAGCCCACATATATAAGAATGAATGATTTACACAATCAATCCCCATATATTTAATTAGTCTCTTTTTTATCACTAAATTAAGTCCAAATTAATTCTTGATCAATACTAATTAAATAACATGATTTCATATTAATATATTAGAACTTATAATATATTAATATGTCACAAAATGTCTTTTCCTCATAAACGGTATATCCAAATGTTCCGATGCCATGCAACCCAAATGGACCATGCCGAGTCGGGTCAAGTACATACCAATTATAGTTATGGACTTAGACACTAATCCAACAGAAATAACATATGATTTCAACAATCACATGCGATTACAATATTGAAACAAAATAAAATGCGATTTAAATCTGAACACATTAAAAAATAAATAACATATGATTCAAATCTGTTCAAATTGACAAATCATATATGCAAGAATAAACATATGAATTTGCATATGTTATGAAAAGTGTATCAATCACATGTGATTATGTATATAAATCATCTGTTAAATCTTATTTACATACCAGAATCACATATTGTAACGCCCACAGATTCGGGCTAATCAATTTAGTGATAATAAGCATTAAAAATATTTAGAATAAATAATCTTAACCAAAGTATAGTATATGTCACAAGGATTTTGTACATATAAAGAACATTGAAATCTGACTTATAATGAATAAGTTATGACCCGTCGAAGTTTCGCGACAAAAACGGCACGGCTCCGCGTATCGTAAAAAGTGAATTTTTGATAAAATACTTTTTACCCTTAACAATCTAAATGAAAGTCGTAGTATATGTTAAACAAAATTGTGCATATAGAGAACGTCCAAATCTGACTTTGTATAAGGAAGTTATTATTTTTCTAAGATTTTGCATAACAGTACATAGTCCGGAAATCGAATTTTAGAACGATCGATTTTTAGCCGAAACAACCTAAATGAAAATCGAAGATCTCATTAATAGGAGCTCATCGATATAAAGACAGCCGAAAACGGACATCGGATGACAAAGTTATGAATTTTTAACGAACTTTATTTATGTAAACCTGTTAAAATATAACTTTAAAAATAAAGTCAAAATTAGCCAACGAAATCTAAACGAAAGTTGTAAATCCCGTTGCTACCTACGTTTGGATATAAAGAATGTCAAAAACGAAGCTCGTATGCGAAATTTACAAAATTTAGAATATAATTAATGTTTAGGATTAACTAGCGAGCAACACGTGGCGAGATCTCAGCCCCACCTTCTTCCCCACGGGTTCGCATGCGATGTTGATACGTGGCTTGAGTATGCCCTGCGTAGCTCTATGTACGCCCAGCGTACACTTGTGTACGCCCAACATATGCGAGAGCTGGCAGCCTATAAATAATACTCATTTTCCTCATTTTTCCACACCAATTCACTCCAATTCTCTCCCAAACACCCCCAAAGCCTCAAGCCTTTTCTATAGCCCTTCTTAGTAGTTAGTGGCAAGTCCCGGAGCATCATAAGGCTCCGAGAAGAAGAGCTTTCGGGTCAGAAGTTCTGCACGCGCAGAACCCGATTCCTCACTAAATTCCCTTGTACGTGAGTTATGCTTATCCTACTTTAAGTATAACTTATCTTTAAGTTCAGTACCGTTCTTATGAACCTATAAAAAAGATTTATCAGTGATTCAAAGTCGTTATACTGATTGATCTACTTACGAGAGAGGTGTCTAGAATAGTCATGTTGGGTTTGGTTGTTGGATTTCAGAAAAGCTATATGCCGAAATGGTCTTGCCTCCCATTTGTCCTGCCAGGCTGATCCTTACTTGATAGATCATGACATAGACTCTGAGTTAATGATGAATCTAGACTAATAATTAGTCTCAATGAATATTAGACTAAAAAACTTAGCGATAATAATGCTAGGTTTCATCGAAGGAAAGACGATTGTTAGAAGCGAAGCGCTGCCCGAATTTCGAGTCATCACTTTAACATGTGAGTGCATAGTCCCTTTCATGAACATGATTATAATTCAAGTATTAATTAAAGTATTAAATATATGTTTATGTGTGAAATATTTGATAATGTATGAAATACGAGTTAAGAGCATATCTGACAATATATGATGATTTAGGATACATCGTAAACCTAAATTAATTAAGAGGAATATTGGGTAGTATCTTATTATTAGTATGAGTGAGATGTACATGGAGGGTAGAACTTTAAAATTTTTCATTGATCCAAGAGCATGGATTAGACATAGTCATTCGTCCCTAGTCCGAGAGTACGTATGGAGTGGGCATAGTCATTTGTCATTGATCCGAGAGCATGGATTACACAAACCTGATCCGAGAGTATGGATTAGGTAAAGCTGTTAATTTTATATCTGAGAGTATGGATCGTATCTTTGTGAGGATCGACGGGGTGGGGTAAAGATGCTTATATGAAGTGAAATTGTATATTGCGAGTTCAAATATATATATATATATATATATATATATATATATATATATATATATATATATATATATATATATATATATGATATAACATTGTGGGATTGAAATCCCTATGTACTAAACCAGGTTTCCCAACCTGACCCAATCAGTTTATTTGTATCACAGGTGTCGATACAAAGATACATTACATTGAAAGATTAAAGGAGATGTAAATCATTAGTGTAAATGAATGTAAGGTCTGTTTATTCTTATGTTACTATATTGGAGATGACATCCCAATGTTTTAATATAAACAAAATACATTTCTTCGGAAATGCTTTGATAATATCTTGATCATGTTTTGTGGGAACAAATTCCGCAATATTATTCTTTAAAATGGATACTCTGATTTTTAAATAAGCATAAATAATCTTTTTAAAATGACCTTGAATTTGGGGATGTCACAGTTGGTATTAGAGCATTAGTTTAAGCGAACTAGGAAGTTTAGGAAATTTCTAGACTTAAACTTAGAATGCTAACCGATGATTGTGAGATGAGTGTCTACTATATTTAGGATGTATATATGAATAGACACAAGCAATAGGTTATTTAGGGCAGATGCGTAAATTGCTTTTATGTGCTAAATGATTTGTGCTATAATATGCCTTATATGCTTTATGATGTTATCGTTTGATCGGATCTATGGTATGTTTCCTACCGGATCCGGAAATTTTATGTGTTCAGATTTCTAAATGTTTAATTACGGTATTAGAACTGGCATATAACCTTTCGAAGTGATAAGGAGATTTATACGTCTGTCGTAAATAAAGCTCACTACCTTAATTCTCGTCGTTGTACACTGAACATCAGCTATAGTGTATAAATCGACATGGTGAGAACCTGCAGCGGATTAGGAAACGCTAATGGAAACCTGCAGCCTAAGCCACAAGTGATTGAGCGTGCACCAGAGGTAGCAGCTGCACCCGAGCCAATCACAATGGCAGGAGTACAAGAAATGATACAAATAATGTTGGATCGTCAGATGGAGGAGACGAGGCGTCTACTTCAACTGAATAGGGATGAACCTACTGTACCCATTGTACAACATGAACAGTCGGAGGAAGGAACTTAGAGTCATACTGTGAGTCAAGTTGAACCCCGAATGGTCAGGAGGAACGACCCGGATAGAGGGATTGACAGGGAACCACCAAGTCTTTCTAGAAGCCCAAAGCAGTTGAAACTATGGACTCGATCTCCGAGATGGAAATGGTATTTGAAAGCTGCAACTGCAACAATAAGCAAAAGACCGTCTATGCAGTCAAACAACTAAAGACCGGAGTTTTAAGTTAGTGGAAGTAGTTGGCAGATACAATGCCATAGGGATAAGCCATTCAGATGTCTTGGGAAGCATTCATGGAGCAGTTGAAAATGCAATACTGCTCAGAGATAGATCTGATAGACCGATAACAACGAGTTTCAGAACCTGAAGAAAGGGAAGATGAGTGTGGATGAGTATGCCACCACATTCACCGAGAAGATGAAGCTATTCCCGTACTTGGTGCCCACTAAACTGTCCATGATAGATAGGTTTGCTAACGGATTGACAACAGACTTTAGGGCAATAGTAAAAATGGCAACTACTTTGAAGACAGGCATTAGAGCAGCTAAGAATGTGGAGACCCAACTTAGGGAAAAGGGACTGGAAAGAGCTGAGGTAGGGGAGAAGAGGAAGTTTGAGAGGTCTTCCAGATCCGACAAGAAAAATAGGTTCCCGAAGTCTGATCCCAACAACAAGAAGTATGGGGATAGCAATGGAGAAAAGTGGAGCGACAAGTGTAGAATGAAACACATTAGGAGATGCTCTAAAGAGGGTGACATGCTTCAAATGCGGGAAGACTGGTCACTATGCCAATGAATGCACGGCCAAGAGAGAAGTCTACTTAAAATGTGGTGAAGTAGGACACTTCAAGCAAGACTGCCCAAATAGGGAAGGAGCTAAAAATCCAAACGTACTATCGAAGCCAAAGGCAAGAGCATTCCAGATGATCCTTAATGAAGCAGGTGACAATGAAAGGGATCAGGAGTAAGGATATTTATATCCGAAGATCAAGATATAAAGTATCCATGTGGATAGTATTATGTGGTGTAGCCTACTATAAGAGGCCTAGTGTAGGGTGAACTTGAATATCTATGTAATCGTTTCAAGAAGTAATATAACCCTTAGTTATGTTATCCGATGTGTTAAATGACTCTGTGAAATTCTTGTATGGTAACTTGGTGAACTGATAGGCAGTACTTAGGATGAGTATGAGTAGGTGTGAAAGGTAGTAGAGGCCTATACTACCAGAAGCAAAAGACTCGCACTTGGATCAGGGAAAGTCACAAGGTTACGAAGGTGCTAGTAATTAATTCTGTTTGTCGTTACCATTGTTTCCTTAATGACTAAGAAGATGATTGTTATTCTGACCCTAGTGGTCATATCAAATCGAGTACGACTAAGATGAGTATGTTACGTGGTTCAGAGAACCAAGTTCGATGTAGCATTTGACTTAAGCCATAAGATTGAAGTGAAAGATAATCGAAGCAATCAATAGAAGTATTGTGATCGTTGTTAAAGTAAGAAGCTTGTAGCTAGAAGTGTTACATGCTAGAATGTGATTATGTCACATTAGAACATGAAGGAAGGTATCTTCTAATCTGGAATCTGACTCAAAAAGATATGAGTCTAAGAGTTGCATCATACGATGAGAGGTCATTAGAACATGATCCATCGGTCTGTTACGATAATCAAAGTAAAGAACTTATCTTAAGTTAAATCTGTTTAAAAAGGAGCAGGAGTCTACAATAAGGATCAACTTTGTAACTCGATGGTTATGATTGAAAGACCAACATAGGATAAAGAGCGGGTGCAAGATTGAGCACCGCCAACAGTCAAGAAGTCTAAGAGTTAGAAACTCGTTAGAAAAGACATAAGAGTTACGGTTATTACCTAGGATGAAAAGATAACATATGGAGTTATTATACAAGCCTGTTTCGTTGATGATTCTGGGACGTAATCATCTTAAGGGGGAGATCATTGTAACGCCTGCAGATTCGGGCTAATCAATTTAGTGATAAGAAGCGTTAAAAATGACTTTTTGATAGAATATTATTTAGAATAAATAATCTTAACTAAAGTATAGTATATGACACAAGGATTCCGTACATATAAAGAACGCTGAAATCCAACTTATAACGAAGAAGTTATGACCCATCAAAGTTTTGCGACAAAATTGGCACGGCTCCGCGTATCGTAAAAAGTGAACTTTTGATAAGTTACTTTTTAACCTTAGCGATGTAAAAGAAAGTCGTACTATACGTTAAACCGAAATCGTACATATAGAGAACGTCCAAATCTGACTTCGTATGAGGAAGTTATGATTTTTCTAAGATTTTGCACAACAGTACACAACCTGGAAATCGAATTTTAGAACGATCGATTTTTAGCCGACACAACCTAAATGAGAATTGAAAATCTCATTAATAGGAGCTCATCGATATAAAGACAGCCGAAAACGGACGCCGGATGACAAAGTTATGAATTTTTAACGGATTTTATCTGTCTAAGTCTGTTAAAATATAACTTTAAAAATAAAGTCAAAATTAGCCGACGAAGTCTAAACGGAAGTACTAGATCCTGTTGCTACCTACACATGGATATAAATAACATCAAAAACGGAGCTCGTATGCGAAAGTTACGGAATTTAGAAAATAATTAATGTTTAGTATTTACCAGCAATCGACACGTGGCGAGATCTCAGCCCCACCTTCTTCCCCACAGCTTCGCATGTGATACGGACACGTGGCGTGAGTACGCCCTGCGTAGCTCTATGTACGCCAAGCATACTGAGTACACCCACCCTACCCTTGTGTACGCCCAACGTACTTGGGAGCTGGCAGCCTATAAATAACACTCGTTTTTCCTCATTTTTCCACACCAATTCACTCCAATTTTCTCACAAACACCCCCAAAGCCTCAAGGCTTTTCTCTAGCCCTTCTTAGGAGTTAGTGGCGAGTCCGGGAGCGCCAGAAGGCTCCGAGAAGAAGAGCTTTTAGTTCAGAAGTTCTGCCCGCACAAAGCCCGGTTCCTCGCTAAACTCCACTGTAAGTGAGTTATGCTTACCTTACTTTAAGTATAACTTATGTTTAAGTTCATTACCGATATTATGAACCTATAAACAATATTTATCAGTGATTCAAAGTCGTTATACTGATTGATTAACTTACAGGAGAGGTGTCTAAAATGGTCACGTTGGGTTTGGTTGTTGGATTTCAGAAAAGCTATATGCCGAAATGGTCCTGCCTCCCAACTGTCCTACATGGCTGATCCTTACTTGATAGATCATGATATAGACTCTGAGTTAATGATGAATCTAGACTAATAATTAGTCTCAATGAATATTAGACTAAAAACTTCGCGATAATAATGCTAGGTTTCGTCGAAGGAAAAGATGATTATTAGAAGCGAAGCGCTACCTGAATTTTGAGTCATCACTTTAACAAGCGAGAACATAGTCCCTTTCATGAACATGATTATAATTTAAGTATTAATTAAAGTATTAAATATATGTTTATGTGTGAAATATTTGATAATGCCCAAAATACGTGTTAAGAGCATATATGACAATATATGATGATTTAGGATACAGAGTAAACCTAAATTAATTAAGAGGAATATTGGGTAGTATCTTCTTATGAGTACGAGTGATATGTACACGAAGGGTAGAACTTTAAATTTGTCATTGATCCGAGAGCATGGATTAGACACAGTCATTCGTCCCTAGTTCGAGAGTATGGATTGGGCATAGTAATTTTTCATTGATCCGAGAGCATGGATTAGATAAACCTGATTTGGGAGTATGGATTTGGTAAAGCTGTTAATCTTAGATCTGAGAGTGTGGATCGTATCGTTGTAAGGATCGAAGGGGTGGGGAAATATGTTTATATGAGGTGAAATTGTATATTGCGAGTTCAATATATATATATATATATATATATATATATATATATATATATATATATATATATATATATATATATATATATATATATATATATATATATATATATATATACTAGTGGTGTACCCGCGCGATGCGGCGGCGGCGATTTATTTCATTCCGGAATTAGTTTTCAGCCGAAAATTTGTTTCATTTCACATTCGTTAAATTGTATCCTTTCAGTGTATACTTTCTATTCAAGAGATGTTATTATTTGGGTTAAAATAAAAATATATTACTATTTGTTTATAAAAGTATGTGGTTTTTAGATAAAAACAAAAACTATGTTGTTGTTTTGGTATACAACATGACCATGTATAGATCTTATATTTTATATTTATATTTTAATCAAAATTTGATTTTAATTATTTTAATACAGTTACTTTTAATAGTTGAAAGAGAGTTTTATTAGACATTTATTAGGAGTTTTCATTTTTGTAAACTATATGCTCACATTTCAATTTGTTCGAAGCTGAATGTATGTGCATAGTTTCGAAAGGTAACCTTTTCATTTTCCTTTTTTTGTTGGAGAGCAAAAGATTGTAAGATTACATAAATATCGTTGTTAATGAAAAGAAAAACATATTGTTGTCCTTAGTTAGATTAACATAAATATTTTATAATGTTTTAAATATAAGTTAATAGAAATATTTATGTATCCATTTATCTAAACTATATCTATATGTATTTTGAACTTTCTAATCCATAGTAATCAAACATAATAACGTTTGATTCTACACATATTATAGATATTATAGATATTCCTTTTCTTATTTATAAGATGAAAAGGTCCTTATAAGATTTACATAAGGTTGTCTTCCCTACTAAACGATCTTATACTTGATATTGACATGTTCTACTAAAACTAAAATATTATTAATTGAAAAAATATATATCCTTCATCTTTTAATATGATGATATTTAATTTCTCTTATTAATTTATCCACTGTTATTATAATTTATTTACACATTGATTTGTATAATTTAAAGAAAAAACATAAAAAACAATATTTAACATGTCTTATGAATTATGATCTTTTACAATTTTGAAAACTCTTTCTATAGATTTCAAAAAACATTTATTACAAATTTAACTATAATAAACCATTATTGGGCTTTATCGTTAAGATATATGTATAATCTTAAAATTCGTAAGATACAAAATATCTATTACCTCATATACCCTCTAATAATGCAATCATTTATCCTTCAATTTTATAAGCAAATAGCAATACTATAAGTTATTAACATCGCATACAAACTATATTGAACAATTTCATTTAAATGGTAATAAAAAAGATTATAACATTTACAAGTTCAAACTTGCTAGCTGTAGTTGCAAATTATTATCAACAAATCCTATAATACAAACATCAACAAACGACAACTAAAATTTTATATAACCTGAAATGAAAAAGTGAATAAACAAAAGACCATATAAATATTAAATAAACTCCAAATACCTATTAATGATAAACAAAATTATTTTTATCTTAAGAAAAACAAAAAATCTAGAAAGAATAATACAAACCTAAAAAAACTAACATTGATATGTGCAAGTGTTCAACTTACCTAACCTGAGATACAAAGAAAACAAAATAAGATCAAAATTTTCAACTGACCAATATGTATAAAGATAATTCAAGTTCTACAACTAACCAGAAAGATAATTATAAAAAAAATGGGCATTTTGATTAAAATATGTATAATCCTGAGTTGGGAATGGCATATGCAATCAACTAAAGTTTATCAATGACGCCCAAAAGATAGATGCATCTAGCAGATCTTATACATCTTCAAATTTATCTACTAGATCCTATACATCTTCAAATGCAAACAATCAAAACAAATAGCTCACGAGACAGCATTGTATGTTTGAAAAAAAAAATAATAAAAAAAATATATTCAAAAAATTTAAACAAAAAGCGTCTTCCAGCTAGTGAAAAAACATAACACAAACCTCTTTAAGACCACTTGAACTAATGAAAGTTAGTTGTTGTACGTAGGGTTATTTGTCTGCAACCGCAAAAAGTATCACATGTTCAGTAAAATGCTTAATATAGTTTAAAAAGAGGTAAATATACGTGAAAAATAATAATTAAGCCTCTTTGTGATTCAAACAACTTTCACTCTTCATCCGATCCACTATTTTCTAAGAAAAGACTTTCATGGCACCTTGCAAAAATTATAAAAATTTATTCAAATCCAAGGTTTTGTAGTTATTTATACATATAATTAAAAAACAAATTGAGACATTAAATAGCTTATGATGAGCTTATACATGGACAAACAGTTCTAATTTCATCAATTAGCAAATTGCTAAAATGTGCTTTCCTTTTGGGGCATTTAATCAATAAAAGAAAAAAAATCATATCAGGACACATGTATGTTCAAATAAAAATATTCATAAATTAGGAAATGCTAAAATGTGGTGATGGTGTTGGTGGCTGAAAATCAAACACAAAAACATTATAAAACCATCAAACAACCATAATCAAACAAAAGAGTATACAACAGGGTTTTGCTCCAGATAACTTGACTATGGAACTAATGGATGATTTATGCGAGAGAATAAGAAATGATGTTGAGAGATACTGCATTCTATGATTTTTTGAGCATTTACTTCCGCTTTTGCCACTATAAAACCATCAGAACAGGCCATTGCCTAAACACATATAAAATACACATGATTTGGTCTTTTCCACCAAAGAAGAAAAGAAAAAACCAAGTGCTCAAACAGAAAACGAACAATAAGTCATTCATATTCATTTTGTTCTAGCTGGTTATAAAATCATGAACTTTTCCCAACCCCAGAAAAAATAGACCTAAAGACCGAAATCAATGTTTTTTTGGAAACATACGCCCAATATTTCTTAAACAACTCATTTTTACAGCCACCAAAACCAAGAAACCGCATATAAAATTAATTGATGTGAATTTACATATTACACCTAACAAAGTTGGAAATCAAACAAAGATCATTCATTCAAACCCTAGAAAGTGAATCGATGTAAAGGTAGGTGAATTTGCAAATCTTAAAGAAACCCAAAACCACCAGATATACCTGGGAACTTATATTTAAATCAGTGATGCCAAAAATAGAGTTTTTCATCCAATGACGCTGAAATAAATCAAAAACAAACCTACGCGAGCCTGAAATAAATGGCCTTATGATTTTTTAAAGATCAAGAAGACAAACCTTAGAGCAGATATGGTTTAAATGAAAAAACTCATTGGTCAACTGGTCGTAAGTTGGTGGGTATCGTGAAGTCTTGTGGGAGCAGTATGTAGCTCTAATTACGGGGGAGCAGTATGTAGTTGGTGGGTATCGTGAAGTCTTGTGGGAGCAGTATGCAGTTCTAATTACGGGAGATTGAGATACATATTGGGTAGGGATGCTTCCATTGGCCATACACCTAAACTTCGTTTCATTCAAGCACCTAGCACATATATCTGCTTTTTCATTCCTTTCTGTGCACAATCAACAATAGGATGAGAAAGTGGAAGTGATTTTTACCCGGATCTCTTTCTTCAAAGTTTGTACACAATCGATTTATTATGTGTTAAAATTGTGCGTAAGCTTACCTATTTCTCGTTAGGTTGCCGATGGCGGCCACAAACCCTCGTAGATCGATAACGGTATGAAGGCGGCCAACGATGGTCACGGTGACAAAGGAAAATGATTAAAATCTGCGAACGGTGGTGATTGCAACGTTATTTGGTTCTACGGTTTCAAGAGAGAAAGAACAGCTGTATCAAGCTTCAAATGAGAAGACGATGATAATATTAGGCTTATATATATATATATATATATATATATATATATATATATATATATATATATATATATATATATATATATATATATATATACATATAGGGTTGAAAAAAAACACAGGAATTGATGTGTGTTGTGCAACTTGGGTTCTTTTGAATCGAATGAAATTCATTTTGAATTTTGAATTGTCCGCCTTAGCAGGAGACGGGAGATAAACTTGGTCCCACCAAGTGGGATAAGATGGGGTTTAGTTGGGTTAGAGAGGGAATGTGTGAGTGAGGTGCATTCATCTATTTTACATTAAGCATACTAATTTGTCTTTAAGACATTTGTTTTTAAGAGATGCAGTATTTTAATGTACCTCATGCTTTATAGGTTGTATTTAAGACTTAAAGATGTATATATATATATATATATATATATATATATATATATATATATATATATATATATATATATATATATACTAGTGGTGTACCTGCGCGATGCGGCGGCAGCGATTTATTTCATTCCGGAATTAGTTTTCAGTCGAAAATTAGTTTCATTTCACATTCGTTAAATTGTATCCTTTCAGTGTATACTTTCTATTCAACATATGTTATTATTTGGGTTAAAATAAAAATATATTACTATTTGTTTATAAAAGTATGTGGTTTTTAGATAAAAACAAAAACTATATTGTTGTTTTGGTATACAACATGACCATGTATAGATCTTATATTTTATATTTATAATTTAATCAAAATTTGATTTTAATTATTTTAATACAGTTACTTTTAGTAGTTGAAAGAGAGTTTTATTAGACATTTATTAGTAGTTTTCATTTTTGTAAACTATATTCTCACATTTCAATTTGTTCGAAGCTGAATGTATGTGCATAGTTTTGAAAGCTAACCTTTTCATTTTCTTTTTTTGTTGGAAAGCAAAAGATTGTAAGATTACATAAATATCGTTGTTAATGAAAAGAAAAACATATTGTTGTCCTAAGTTAGATTAACATAAATATTTTATAATGTTTTAAATATAAGTTAATAGAAATATTTATGTATCCATTTATCTAAACTATATCTATATGTATTTTAAACTTTCTAATCTATAATAATTAAACATAATAACGTTTGATTCTACACGTATTATAGATATTATAGATATTCATTTTCTTATGTATAAGATGAAAATGTCATTATAAGATTTACATAAGGTTCTCTTCCCTACTAAACGATCTTACACTTGATATTGACATGTTCTACTAAAACTAAAAGATTATTAATTGAAAAAATATATATCCTTCATCTTTTAATAGGATGATATTTTATTTCTCTTATTAATTTATCCACTATTATTATAATTTATTTACACATTGATTTGTATAATTTAAAGAAAAAACATAAAAAACAATATTTAACATGTCTTATGAATTATGATCTTTTACAATTTTTAAAACTCTTTCTATAGATTTCAAAAAAAATTTATTACAAATTTAACTATAATAATACCAATAAACCATTATTGGGCTTTATCGTTAAGGTATATGTATACTTTTAAAATTCGTAAGATACGAAATATCTATTACCTAATATACCCTCTAATAAAGCAATCATTTATCCCTTCAATTTTATAAACAAATAGCAATACTATAAGTTATTAACATCGCATACAAACTATGTTGAACAATTTCATTTAAATGGTAATAAAAAATATTATAACATTTACAAGTTCAAACTTGCTAGCTGTAGTTGTAAATTATTATCAATAAATCCTATAATACAAAAATCAACAAACGGCAACTAAAATTCTATAAAACCTGAAATGAAAAAGTGAATAAACAAAAGACCATAAAAATATTAAATAAACTCTAAATACCTATTAATGATAAAAAAAATTATTTTTATCTTAAGAAAAACAAAAAATCTAGAAAGAATAATACAAACCTAAAAAAACTAACATTGATATGTGCAAAACTTACCTAACCTAAGATACAAAGAAAACAAAATAGGATCAAAATTTTCAACTGACCAATATGTATAAAGATAATTCAAGTTCTACAACTAACCAGAAAGGTAATTATAAAAAAAATGGGCATTTTGATTAAAATATGTATAATCCTGAGTTGGGAATGACATATGCAATCAACTAAAGTTTATCAATGACGCCTAAAAGATAGATGCATCTATCAGATCTTATACATCTTCAAATGTATCTACTAGATCCTATACATCTTCAAATGCAAACAATCAAAACAAATAGCTCACGAGACAGCATTGTATGTTTGAAAAAAAATAATAATAATAAAAATGTATTCAAAAAATTTAAACAAAAAGCTTCTTCCAGCTAGTGAAAAAACATAACACAAACCTCTTTAAGACCACTTGAACTAATAAAAGTTAGTTGTTGTATGTAGGGTTATTTGTCTGCAACCGCAAAAAGTATCACATATTATATTCAGTAAAATGCTTAATATAGAGTGCAAAATAGTTTAAAAAGAGGTAAATATACATGAAAAATAATAATTAAGCCTCTTTGTGATTCAAACAACTTTCACTCTTCATCCGATCCACTATTTTCTAAGAAAACACTTTCATGGCACCCTGCAAAAATTATAAAAATTTATTCAAATCCAAGCTTTTGTAGTTATTTATACATATAATTAAAAAACAAATTGAGACATTAAATAGCTTATGATCAGCTTATACATGAACAAACAATTCTAATATCATCAATTAGCAAATTGCTAAAATGTGATTTCCTTTTGGGGCATTTAATCAATAAAAGCAAAAAAAAAATCATATCAGGACACATGTAAGTTCAAATAAAAATATTCATAAATTAGCAAATGCTAAAATGTGGTGATGGTGTTGGTGGCTGAAAATCAAACACAAAAACATTATAAAACCATCAAACAACCATAATCACACAAAAGAGTATACAACAGAGTTTTGCTCCAGATAAGTTGACTATGGAACTAATGGATGATTTATGCGAGAGAATAAGAAATGATGTTGAGAGACACTGCATTCTATGATTTTTGAGCATTTACTTCCGCTTTTGCCACTATAAAACCATCAGAACATGCCATTGCCTAAACACATATAAAATACACATGATTTGGTCTTTTCCACCAAAGAAGAAAAGAAAAAACCAAGTGCTCAAACAGAAAACGAACAATAAGTCATTCATATTCATTTTGTTCTAGCTGGTTATAAAATCATGAAATTTTCCCAACCCCAGAAAAAATAGACCTAAAGACCGAAATCAATGTTTTTTTGGAAACATACGCCTAATATTTCTTAAACAACTCATTTTTACAGCCACCAAAACCAAGAAACCGCATATAAAATTAATTGATGTGAATTTACATATTACACCTAACAAAGTTGGAAATCAAACTAAGATCATTCATTCAAACCCTAGAAAGTGAATCAATGTAAAGGTAGGTGAATTTGCAAATCTTAAAGAAACCCAAAACCACCAGATATACCTGGGAACTTATATTTAAATCAGTGATGCCAAAAATAGAGTTTTTCATCCAATGACGCTGAAATAAATCAAAAACAAACCTACGCGAGCCTGAAATAAATGGCCTTATGATTTTTTAAAGATCAAGAAGACAAACCTTAGAGCAGATATGGTTTAAATGAAAAAACTCATTGGTCAACTGGTCGTAAGTTGGTGGGTATCGTGAAGTCTTGTGGGAGCAGTATGCAGTTCTAATAACGGGAGATTGAGATACTTGTTGGGTAGGGATGCTTCCATTGTCCATACACCTAAACTTCGTTTCATTCAAGCACCTAGCACATATATCTGCTTTTTCATTCCTTTTTGTGCACAATCAACAATAGGATGAGAATGTGGAAGTGATTTTTACCCGGATATCTTTCTTCAAAGTTTGTACACAATCGATTTATTATGTATTAAAATTGTGCGTAAGCTTACCTATTTCTCGTTAGGTTGCCGATGACGGCCACAAACCCTGGTAGATCGATAACGTTATGAAGGCGGCCAACGATGGTCACGGTGACAAAGGAAAATGATTAAAATCTGCGAACGGTGGTGATTGCAACGTTATTTGGTTCTACGGTTTCAAGAGAGAAAGAACAGTTGTATCAAGCTTCAAATGAGAAGACGATGATAATATTAGGCTTATATATAGGGTTGAAAAAAAACACAGGAATTCATGTGTGTTGTGTAACTTGGGTTATTTTGAATTGAATGAAATTCATTTTGAATTTTGAATTGCCCGCCTTAGCAGGAGACGGGAGATAAACTTGGTCCCACCAAGTGGGATAAGATGGGGTTGAGTTGGGTTAGAGAGGGACTGTGTGAGTGAGGTGCATTCATCTATTTTACATTAAGCATAATAATTTGTCTTTAAGACATTTTTTTTAAGAGATGCAGTATTTTATTGTACCTCATTCTTTATAGGTTGTATTTATGACTTAAAGATGTATGTATTATAATATAGTATATATATATATATATATTATATATATATATATATATATATATATATATATATATATATATATATATATATATACTAGTGGTGTACCCGCGCGATGCGGCGGCGGCGATTTATTTCATTCCGGAATTAGTTTTCAGCCGAAAATTAGTTTCATTTCACATTCGTTAAATTGTATCCTTTCAGCGTATACTTTCTATTCAACATATGTTATTATTTGGGTTAAAATAAAAATATATTACTATTTGTTTATAAAAGTATGTGGTTTTTAGATAAAAAACAAAAACTATGTTGTTGTTTTGGTATACAACATGACCATGTATAGATCTTATATTTTATATTTATATTTTAATCAAAATTTGATTTTAATTGTTTTAATACAGTTACTTTTAGTAGTTGAAAGACAGTTTTATTAGACATTTATTAGTACTTTTCATTTTTGTAAACTATATTCTCACATTTCAATTTGTTCGAAGCCGAATGTATGTGCATAGTTTTGAAAGCTAACATTTTCATTTTCTTTTTTTTTTGTTGGAAAGCAAAAGATTGTAAGATTACATAAATATCGTTGTTAATGAAAAGAAAAACATATTGTTGTCCTAAGTTAGATTAACATAAATATTTTATAATGTTTTAAATATAAGTTAATAGAAATATTTATGTATCCATTTATCTAAACTATATCTATATGTATTTTAAACTTTCTAATCCATAATAATCAAACATAATAACGTTTGATTCTACACGTATTATCGATATTATAGATATTCCTTTTCTTATGTATAAGATGAAAAGGTCATTATAAGATTTACATAAGGTTGTCTTCCCTACTAAACTAAAAGATTATTAATTGACATGTTCTGATCTTACATTTTATATTGACATGTTCTACTAAAACTAAAAGATTATTAATTGAAAAAATATATATCCTTCATCTTTTAATAGGATGATATTTAATTTCTGTTATTAATTTATCCACTGTTATTATAATTTATTTACACATTGATTTGTATAATTTAAAGAAAAAACATAAAAAACAATATTTAACATGTCTTATGAATTATGATCTTTTACAATTTTCAAAACTCTTTCTATAGATTTCAAAAAAAAATTATTACAAATTTAACTATAATAATACCAATAAACAATTATTGGGCTTTATCGTTAAGGTATATGTATACTTTTAAAATTCGTAAGATACGAAATATCTATTACCTCATATACCCTCTAATAAAGCAATCATTTATCCCTTCAATTTTATAAACAAATAGCAATACTATAAGTTATTAATATCGCATACAAACTATGTTGAACAATTTCATTTAAATGGTAATAAAAAGATTATAACATTTACAAGTTCAAACTTGCTAGCTGTAGTTGCAAATTATTATCAACAAATCCTATAATACAAAAATCAACAAACGACAACTAAAATTCTATAAAACCTGAAATGAAAAAGTGAATAAACCAAAGACCATATAAATATTAAATAAACTCTAAATACCTATTAATGATAAAAAAATTTATTTTTATCTTAAGAAAAACAAAAAATCTAGAAAGAATAATACAAACCTAAAAAAACTAACATTGATATGTGCAAAACTTACCTAACCTGAGATACAAAGAAAACAAAATAGGATCAAAATTTTCAACTGACCAATATGTATAAAGATAATTCAAGTTCTACAACTAACCAGAAAGGTAATTATAAAAAAATGGGCATTTTGATTAAAATATGTATAATCCTGAGTTGGGAATGGCATATGCAATCAACTAAAGTTTATCAATGACGCCCAAAAGATAGATGCATCTAGCAGATCTTATACATCTTCAAATGTATCTACTAGATCCTATACATCTTCAAATGCAAACAATCAAAACAAATAGCTCACGAGACAGCATTGTATGTTTGAAAAATAATAATAATAATAAAAATATATTCAAAAAATTTAAACAAAAAGCTTCTTCCAGCTAGTGAAAAAACATAACACAAACCTCTTTAAGACCACTTGAACTAATGAAAGTTAGTTGTTGTATGTAGGGTTATTTGTCTGCAACCGCAAAAAGTATCACATATTATATTCAGTAAAATGCTTAATATAGAGTGCAAAATAGTTTAAAAAGAGGTAAATATACGTGAAAAATAATAATTAAGCCTCCTTGTGATTCAAACAACTTTCACTCTTCATCCGATCCACTATTTTCTAAGAAAACACTTTCATGGCACCCTGCAAAAATTATAAAAATTTATTCAAATCCAAGCTTTTGTAGTTATTTATACATATAATTAAAAAACAAATTGAGACATTAAATAGCTTATGATCAGCTTATACATGAACAAACAATTTTAATTTCATAAATTAGCAAATGCTAAAATGTGCTTTCCTTTTAGGACATTTAATCAGTAAAACCAAAAAAAAAATCATATCAGGACACATGCAAGTTCAAATAAAAATTCATAAATTAGAAAATGCTAAAATGTGGTGATGGTGTTGGTGGCTGAAAATCAAACACAAAAACATTATAAAACCATCAAACAACCAAAATCACACAAAAGAGTATACAACAGGGTTTTGCTCTTTACTATGGAACTAATGGATGATTTATGCGAGAGAATAAGAAATGATGTTGAGAGACACTGCATTCTATGATTTTTTGAGCATTTACTTCCGCTTTTGCCACTATAAAACCATCAGACCATTGTCTAAACACATATAAAATACACATGATTTGGTCTTTTCCACCAAAGAAGAAAAAAAA